>NC_056623.2:12263214-12555018 GCF_002870075.4 Lactuca sativa
TTGGCCATGTATAAATAGTGGAGTGTGGCCTGGTATATGGAGAGGTGCTTGAGTTACAGGAAAGTCAAGGTCGAGCATCAATGACCTCATGACAAAATGGAGCCGTTGGGTGTTCTCGTATGGAAATAGGAAGAGATTACGATGGATTTT
The DNA here is from genome assembly GCF_002870075.4 of Lactuca sativa. Lineage (NCBI taxonomy): Eukaryota > Viridiplantae > Streptophyta > Magnoliopsida > Asterales > Asteraceae > Lactuca > Lactuca sativa. Next base: position 12,263,365 of record NC_056623.2, read on the forward strand.
ATCACAAAATTTCCTCAGACAACGCATAGTGGATTCTATATGGATCATCGTGGATCGATTGACCAAGAGGGCGTATTTTATTTCGATTCAGAATAGTATTTTGACACTGAAGCTGGCTGATATCTACATTTGGGAGGTGGTGGCACGACATGGGGTGTTGGTTTATGTGGTCTCTAATAGGGATGTTCACTTTACTTTCAGGTTCTATAGGAGATTCCATGAAGAGTTGGGTACTCGCCTACGGTCATGTGTATTGGATTTTGGCGATAGTTGGGATACATATCTTTATTTAGTAGAATTTTCGTATAACAGTTATCACACCGACATTGATCGACCTCCTTTTGAGATGTATTATGGGCGAAAATGTAAGACCCCAATATGTTGAGGTGAGGTTGGTCAAAGAGTCAGTGGGAGTACGGAGGTGGTACTTAAAACGATTAAATTGATTCAGTAGGTTTTAGGCATACTTCAGACAACACAAAGTCAACAAAGAGCTACGTAGATAGACGCCGGCCATACTTAGAGTTTCAGGTTGAGGATATGGTACTCCTGAAGGCATCACCTTGGAAAGGTGTTATCCGATTCAGGAAGCGAGCAAGTTGGGCTCCGGGTATATTGGTCCTTTCAGGGTGATAACCCCGGTGGGCATGGTTGCGTATCGTTTGGAGCTTCCATAGGATCTCAGTCAGATTCATGGCACTTTTCATGTCTCTTGGTTTCGAAAATTTTTGGTCGATGATTCCACAATGGTTCCATTAGAGGACATTCAGGTGGTTGATCGCCTAAATTATATAAATAGACCAGTGGTGATCCTTAACAAGAGGACAAAGACTCTACGAAACAGGGCGGTGGATCTCGCGAAGGTGCAGTTGCAGCATCGAAAGGGTTCTGAATGGACATGGGAGTTAAAGGCCGATATGAGGGAGCATTACCCAGAGTTATTTGCGGCAACGGACTTTAGGGACAAAGTCTAATTCAAGTGGGGGAGAATTATAACACCCGATGCAAGGTATTTTTCATTTTGACCCTTAGTGTGTAATTAGTTTTCAAATTTGGTCACTAGGGGCATTATTGGAATTTTTGGGGAGGACGTGCGAATGTTGGGCGTATGTGGTCACCGGAAAAACCCTAATTTTAGGGTTTGGACCTTTTTTAAACAACCTTATGTCTCAAGGTTCTCTCATTTCCTAGCCTTCGTTGCCCTTTTGAGCCTTATTTTGAAACCCAAACTCATCTAGAGAGATTTGACCCTTTGTGTGTGCTTTAGTCGGTGTTTGGTGAACCTTGAAGAATAAGAAACTTGGAGAAGGAGCATTGATCAAGTAGGAGATTGTAGATCCAAAATCTACTCTCATTTCTCAGTTTCGTTAAGGTATAAATCTTCTATCTTGATGACTTTATTGTTAGATCTAGTATAGGGCTTGTTTTGAGCACATTTTGGTCCCATGTATGAATTATGATGGGGATTTTTCGCTCCAGAAGTTATGAGTTGCTCCTCTTGATGTTTATGAGATCCTTAGTTCATAAAGTTGGCATCTTGATGGCTGATGATCAACCATGCATGAATATATGTCTATTTGGTAAAAGTAGGATGCAAAATCTAAGGTTTGAGTCCATCTGAGCCATGCAAAGGCGCCTAGTTAGTGACTTTATGGATTAATACATTCCATAAGGTTTGGATCTAGAATATGGACGTTTGGTCTTAAGCATTAAGTGTTTAATGGGAAATTAGCTTAATGGGTGTGTACGTCGGGCGTACACGTCTGGATCCCTGACTCTGTGTAGCAACCTAGTACGTCGGGCATATTAGGGGGTACACTTAGTGTACTTGACCAAGATGGGATTTTGACTTTTGGGCCGCCATTGAATTTTAGGGTTATGGGCCCTTGTTGTAGCAAACAAATCAATTAAAAATCCTTATGGAAATACTCGGAAAGCAAGCACCAGAAACTTGATGCCTTTAATAGCTCACACCCAAAACCTAGAAACCCTAAAACGAAGATGAGAGAGAGGAAAGAGGTATAATTTTCGTTTATATGCTTCTTAGAAGGAGTCATACAAAAATTCTAGCCCAAGGGGTCTTTATATAACTGTTAGATATCCCTAAGAAACCCTAGATAACGACAAACCATAAATAGGTAATTATCTAGTTCCTAATTATCCATTTGGAGCATTCTAGATAACCCTGATAGGGTATAAAAACCATCCAAGCATGGAGGTTTCTAGAATCTCTCTCTTGATCAACTAATGAACAATTACAAAGCAGCCTTTATACAATCAATTAATTCCAATTGATCCCAATTTAATTTTAATCAATTATTAATTAAGTATTGTTGATTTCTTAATAATTTATTAATCATATAAATTAACAAATCAATTATATTATAAATGATCTCATGTTAATTTATTAATTACATAATAAATTAACATATAAATTATCTATTTCCAATTAGTATATTAATCACATAACATATTAATAGATTATTTATCTCTTTCTCCTAATATCGTTTCTAGCTATTTTTGGTTATGAGGGTAACCCAAAAAGGAACTTTGCTAATAATTCAAGATTATACTAATTTAGTTATTGACTTAGACACCTAATCCAACAGTCTCCCACTTTGAATAGAATTATTGTCCTTTGTGGTGGACATGATTAGTCCATATCAATATGTATATATCCATTAGTCCTTCACTTAAATCACATGAACATGTAAGCAATGAATTAGTTATAAATTTCCAATGAAAGAGATCCTCATACACTATGCAATACGAATTGTACAACACCAAGTATCTGTCCAGTTGGTGATGAGATTTCGTTTCACTTGGTCAATTATCACTATAACACAAGTGATATCATAAGAATAGAATCCACAATTAACATTACAATTATTAGAAATTTAATCAACCCTTTCATAAATGTCATTTGCAAGGAAGTATAAAATAAGGCAACCATATGAACAGATATTTCACTTTTATTAGAAATAAACAAAAAGTTGGAACTTGTACTTACATCGCATAAAATGCAAAAACTATGTTTCCAGACATCTCCTAAGAATGATATCAATCTATTAAATTATCCTAACTCCTAAGTAGCAGCTCAAAATTCTAATCATCGGACCATGTGACGGAAGTCCATTTCTCATTATCAGATTTAGTTCACCTTCTTCAAGCTTCCTTTTTCTCTAAGATTTTTTAATACCACCAAAATATGATCATCACATCATGTATTAAGAGTCTATGAATAGGAAAAAATAATGGAGTTAGATAATGAATGTACCTGAAGTAGAGTCGTTCAATTTGAATTTACCATCTCTGAGATCTTTTAGGTACTTTGGGCAGCTTCGCAACCAATGCCCCTTCAGTTAGCAGTAGAAACAAATAGACTCTTTGGGTTTAACACATGGAATGATCCCAGAAGTAGTTTTTATCTTTACCATACGATCAAAGGGTTTGATCTTGGATGACCCATTTCCATTGGGAAGAGAAATCTTTTTGGACTATCATTTTCAATGTCCATGTAAAGCTTGGAATTAGACCCAATAAGCATCTCTGCTTTAGGTGTGCTCTTAAGCATTTTTGATTCAGCAACAATCAACATTTGGGTCAAATCAATAAGAGTCACGTCGATATTTAAAAGTTGTAAGTAAACTAGTCCTATAACTTTGGAAGCGAAAGAATAACCAAATCAATGGCTTACTTCCTTGGGAAACGACACTCATTCTATCCAATCTGTCAATGTATGATTTCCTTTTTCAGAACATACCCACATATAAAATTTCCATCTTCATGTTTAAAAGCCAATAAGGTTCGAGCATTTTACATCTATTGTCTTGAGGAAAACGTGACGTTGGGAGATTCACTAGAGGAGGAGATGGAAGAGTTGAAGAGAGATGATATTCACTTCCATCATTTTCTAAGGAAGAAAAAACAATTTCACCTGGACTTGAATTTGGAAGGCTATCTCTTGAAGATGAGGAAAACCATTTCCATAAGAACGAGAAAGACCATTTTTTTTAATCTTCATAAGACATCTAAAAAAGGGAATGGAGAGAATTCAATTTAGTTGATTTTAATCCTTAATTATTAACCCAGAAATTGAATTAAGGCTAGGATCCATATTTTCGATTCGAACTTTGAAGAGGGATGTCGTAGTCAAATTTGAATCTATTTTAGGTAGGTAAAGCTTTTACCAATTTCAATATTATGAAACTCCTAGATCTTTTGAGATTCATTGATTTTTATCAATGCCATGCTTAATCTCGTATTATGCTCTCACTTTTGTGACTGTGATGCAGATGATCACAAATGAGATGTGAATAACCATGCAGACCCGCTTGACAACCTTTATGTCATTTATCATCTCACATTGATGTGTCGGTTAACCACACAAACTACATCAACAATGATATTTTTTCAAGATGCCCATCATATATCTTTATAGTCCTTATTAGTGTGTCGGTTAATCACACATGTTCCACTAACGATATATAAAGCATGATGTGCATTTTTCATTTATTAACATACATTTCATATTTTCCTAAAGTAACTATAGTGGGATTTTAAAAAGTTTAGTTACTTTATATCATTATACTTATTAATGAGATTACGTCCTATCATATCCGTTCATCTAACGACCCTCCACCACACAAGAGCAGTAGGTAAAAATGGATACCCAATGACGACAATTTCCTTAAACTCCCCTTATAATATGGCTTCATGAACGAGGCGTACTAGCGATTTGACTGACTTGTCTTATATATATAATATATTAAACTTTTAATTATATATAATATAAGGTGTATTTGAAAACATTTTAAAAATACAAGGTTTAGTCTTTTAATTATATAAATTAAACTTTTTTAATTTAATTAAATTTAAACCAATTTATGAATTTATTAATTATCTTTTAATTAATCATTTAATTACATGAATAAAAAGTCTCTTTCAAAAAAAGATCCATAAGGATAATGTTAATTAATTTTATAATCAATCATTATCTAGTCTAAGATTATCTCCTAACATTTATGGTTTTATTTAATTGTCTAATATAAGCAAAATTCGGTTTTGGCAAATATTATAATAGATAATTACTCAATAACAACCATATAAATCAAATAGGCAAGAAAATCCGAAAATTATGAATTTACTGTGCTTACGCCGTGTGCATTAAATCTCATGTTGTGAGATCAGTCTGACAGAAAACAAAATTTTGAATTTTACTGTGCTCACATAGTGAGCATTAAATCTCAAGTCGTGAGATCAGTCTGACAGAAAAAAAATTGTTTTATTCAAGTTCATCGTATGTACAAAGAATGGTGGACATACCAAGGCTCTGATACCACTGATGAGTTTTATAGATTACAATAACTATGCGTTTGCGGAATTTCACTTAACATTTAAGGGAACAAGCAACCTAAATGATCTATGATTTTAACACTTTGAATGTAACATGCTATGAACAACAAAATAATTTGAACCCTAATGAACACCTAGAAATCCTTGGAAAGCAAACACCAGAAACCTCGTGCCTCTAATGGCTCACACCCAAAACTTAGAAACCCTAGAATGAAGAGGAGATAGATAGAGAAGAGAGATATAATTTTTGTTCATATACTTCTTAGAAGGAGACATACAAAAATTATAGCCCAATGGGTCTTTATATAACTGTTAGATATCCCTAAGAAACCCTAGATAATGACAACCTATAAATAGATAATTATCTAGTTTCCTAATTATCCACTTGTAGCATTCTAGATAACCCTAATATGGTATCAAAATCGTCCAAGCATGGAGGTTTCTAGAATTTCTCTCTTGTTAAACTAACGAACAATTACAAAGCAACATTTGTACAAATAATTAGTTCCAATTGATCCCAAATTAATTCTAATCAATTATTAATTAAGTCTAATTGATTTCTTATTAATTTATTAATCATATAAATTAACAAATCAATTATCTAACAGTTGATCTTATGTTAAATTATCAATTACATAATAAATTAACATATCGATTATTTATTTCCAATTAATAAATTAATCACATAATATATTTGTAACAACCATAAATTTCATAAAAATTTTAAACTTTTTCAACATCAAAAAATCATTAATTATTACAAAATGTTTTCAAAATAGTTTCATATCAAAGTATTTCATAAATCAAAATCATAAAATGTGAGGAGGTGCACGATCATGATCATCCGAAGTACCTGAAACAAAATCAAAAATTGTTAGCCCGAAGCTTAGTTAGTTCCCCCAAAATACCCGCAAAACAAATAACACACATATAATAACAACATACTATGGGCCCAATCAACCATCGGGCTAGAATGCCAACATACTATGGGTCCAATCATCCTCAGGGTGGTATACCCTCGGCCCACAACCATCGTGTTGGAATGGCCACATACCATGGGCCCAATCACCCTCAGGATGGAATACTCTCGGCCCACAACCATCAGTTTGGAATGAATTGGTTTGTTGGCTCTCGCACAAAGCAAATAAGCCTCAACCACCAATCAATCATGTGCACATATATCAGATAATCACATAACAGTCTACAGACATGCAAACCGATCTACAGATCACTAAGCATAGCAACATCCTATCTACTAGGATATTGATCTAACCGATCATACCCATATAGAAACATCGTATCTACCAGGATACCGATCTAACAGATCACACTAGTAATAAAGAGGGATAACAATCCAAAGGGTCGGTCTTGGTGCCTTCGACCCTCGAGTATAGTGAGGAAAACTCACCTCACAATGTCGAATGGAACTGAAAAGATCAAACTCCCGAAGCACGACTCCAAACACCAACACCTACAACCACCATTGATCAAATTCCATAAATTACCAAGATACCCTCAGAAGTCAAACCTGATCAAAGTCAAAGTCAGCGGTCAAGTTCAACAGTCTATGCTGACCTAACTCGTTGAGTTCCTTCGGAACTCAGAAGATCGCGAAAACCCCAGTCAACTTGCCGAGTTACCAGACAACTCGTCGACTCCATGCAGTGTCTAGAAGATCGGGGAAACCCTAACGAACTCGTCGCGTTATCTCACCAACCTGCCGAGTTCACTCAGAATCCAGAAAATGGGAAACCCTCATCCAACTCATCAAGTTGACTATGCAACTCATCGAGTTCCTTCAGCTCTTTTCTCATCCATACGCTCTTAAGCTAAACGAAGGCTCCAAACTGTAGATCTAGCCTCCTAGGGTGTAGTTACCACGTAAAGTTGCCAACTTTATGTGCATGAAAGGCTTCAAGAAGCTAAAACACTCAAAACTAGCCTTAGGAAGAGGTTTAGTGCATGGAGAAGGGCCAAAGCTTCATAAATCTTGAGGCTTTATGTCCATGAGGGGATAAAGGAGTACAGATATGAAGTTACAACTTCAAATCATGCTCAAAACCAGAAATTATTCAAGAATAAGATAGAAACGACCCTAAACTCTTGAGTGAAGAGATCTAACAAGAAAATGATCAAGGTAATGACTTTTTACCTTCAAATGAATGCCAAACGATGTAGATGTTGGATCTACAAGCCCATTCTCATTCCAAGCTTCTAAATCTTCAAGTCTCTTCAAGAAATGCACCAAACACACACTTTTAGCCTCTCACACACACACACTCAAAATAATTGTTAGCTCGATTAGGGTTTGCTTCTGGACGTGAAAAGGTGGCAAGGAGGGTGGAAGGAGGACTTAAGGTCCTTTAAATAGGGTGTAAACCCTAAAAATTATGGTTTTTCATGAACAACCTCTACTCGTCGAGTTGGGGTCCTCCAACTCGTCGAGTAGGTTCCATAAACCATGCGGCCTGATCAGTCTCTACACGACGAGTTGGGGGAGCCAACTTGTCGAGTAGGTTTATAATTATGAATATAAAAAGCTTTAAAATTTATACCTGAGAGTCGAGATGTTACAATATCAACAAATTATTTATCTCTGTTCCTCCTAATATCATTTCTAGCTATTTCGTGTTATGAGGCACTACAAGAAAAATACCCTTTAAGGACGCGCAAACAATGACACTCGCAGATTTACAATACGCATTTTTGTGTCTTTAAAAATAATGTCAGGTTTCCAAAAACTGAAGGATAGAGGTCACGCATGTATGCGTGCCCTTAAATTAGTGTCTCAATAAAAAAATTAAAAACACGGAGGGCACCTAACGAAAAAAGCGTGTCCTCTAAGGGTGTTGTTTTATATATTTTTTAATAGCCTAGGGGGGGAATGAAATCCCAAAAAATTAAACACCCCGCCGCCATGTATCTCCTTTTCCTTCTACAATCCTCTAGCAATGAACCCTAATAGAATTGTAAGGGTGTCAATCCTTTTGAAGCAGCTGTCTTCCTCTACCACTGCACTCTCTATCCCTTCCCTTTGGAAGCCCTAACTGCCACCACCAGTATTGACTCTGTAATTTCCCTTATTGTCTCTCTATTCTTCACTTCTTTGTGGGATATAAAATAAAGGTCTTATTCAGTTCGGAGTTTTCAAAAAAATTTGCATATTTCTCGATAAAAATCAACTAAAGGAGTAGCGATCTATCAACACAAGAACATCATATCTTCAATAAGAGATGGTGAGATTCTTCTTCTTTTCAAAAATTATAAATCCTAAAATCATTTTTAGGGTTTCAAAATTTGATTTTAAATTTTGTTTTTTATGAAAATAGGCGGAACAAACGGAAGAAATCGAACCTTTATTTGATTGCAGTCGTGTTCAGCCTTTGGATGTTGTTTGCCTCGATGACGGTTCATTCTCTTTCTACATCTGTATAATGTCGGTTGAAATATGTTTTATGAGTTTGATCTTTAATTGGATCTTACTAATGATTATGCAGATGATTCATTAGATAGTTCTACAATGCACTCAAAGCTAGAGCCGACAAAGAAGATGAAAAAATGATGCTCTAACTTCCGGTGGCAGAGCTATCTTGGAGCCAGCGGTACCATTTGCTACCCATCAAATAATGCCCTAACTTTTAGACATCCGAGTAGAAGTTTTAACACAACAACAAGCACAAGGGGGATAACGGTCACACGGATTGGAAGGTCAACCTGAGGAGATGGATATTGTATCAATAATCGCTACTTTCCCTTCAGAAATACGTGAAGAGGTACGTTTTTTTCTTACAATTTTCTTTTGAGTAATCTTCTTATATTTTAACCTAATTTTTATATGTTCGGGTTCTTTAAACATCATCAGAAGTTGTTCTTTTTAATCTTACACTTGTTCTTGTGGCGAAGGCAAACATTTTGAGAGAGAGGTTTGTGGGTCGCTTCAACCGGACACTTTTCAGTATGTACCCTAGAAGTGGGAGAGGCAAGTCATCTAGAAGGTGAAGTAACTGCATCCAGTGGGGTTGTGACACGTAGGTCAACATGACGTAAGCCTATTGAAACTGATGGAGCTCCTTTAGTTGACATAGGTGATCTCAAAGCAATGATTCAGTTGCTTCAAGTAGTTCAGGTAGTAATCCGGAGTGACTCTGCTCATTATATTTCATATTCTCTCACACTTTCTCATCCTTCTGTTCTTTTTTCTTTTTTTATTCAGCCAATATACAAACCTCAAATTCAAAGACTGCTCTTGAATTTATGTGCTCATGCGGACACTAGATCTGATGTGGTAAAAATATTAATAGACTTTTTGGTCCTTGATACAAGAAAGCCCAATAGTGGTTCAAATGCTTCTCTGCTCGTTGCTTGCATGTGAAAGGTATGGATTTTTTTTCTTCAGCTATGCATTATTACCATTCTAACCTCCAAAATGATAAGCATAGACACGATTCCGATACCACATATTATTTTGGCATGATTAAGAAATTCATTAATTTCTTTTTTCTGTTTATCTTTTTCTCCAATTTTTTTTCAAAACAAGATCTTTAAATAAGGATGTGCAACCATGAAAAAAGCCTGCCTTTGATGATGATATTCTTTACTATTTAGTGGGAATTTACTGTAGTGACGAAAATGCCCCTGGTCAATAGTGGCACATAAATTTTGACTATTTTACCATTGCAGCCAGTGGTGAAATCACTATATTAGAATACTTTTATCCACTATGTTAATTGTTTTATATAAAAGAGTGTCTTGAAAAACAATATATTACTTTTTCCCAACTTTATCTTGATTTTTTTATCAACACCATATGATGCTCCTTTAAGTTCTAATTGATAGTCATGTTATGTGTGACTTTAGACCTGTTTCTTTTTGTTCTTTTTTTGTTAAAGTGATGTTTGGATACTAAGGATGATGTTTGAATTTGCTCCTTCAATAAGAGTAAGCCTTCAGTGGCGTCTTCCGACAGTGTTGTTGATGATGTGCTTGCTGAATTTGCACCGAGAAAAGGAGACGAGGAAACAAAAGAGCATCCCATAATGGTACAGTTTTAGCACCAACTGCTTTGATTACTCGATTAAGACACCTGCAAGTGTGGTGGCCGGCTATGAATACTCCATCGTCAAATAGTTTGCTAATTCAGTTACATCTAGGTTGACCCTGTTCATTTGTATTCTAATGCTTGAGTAATTATATAAGACTCACTGTTTTATCATTCTTACAAGATAAAGATTGATTTTGATCTTTAATAACTTTCATTTGATTCAAGGTGAAAGCTGGAAGTACTTATCACAGCTGTTGCGTGGTTGTGAAGAATATGCAAAGATGCATGTATGCTATCCCAAATGGACATGTGTTTGAAGACTCTGTTATTATGAATCTTAAGAAAGATGTTGAAGAGTCAAAGATATCACCTCTTGCCTTTGCTCCCCTTTTATTCTTTAAATTTACCAACATCATATTGCTTATATTATTATTTAATGTCTATTTATGCTTTTTATTTTATTTAATCAAGAGATGGCACATGGACTGAAGGCCAACATAGAAAAACAGTTGCTTGACCGAAATGTCTCTAACTTTAGCATGACACCTGTCAAGGTATGTTACTTAATCAAATTAGCTTCACAAACCTGTTTCTTACTCATGTCTCACATTTTTTATTCAACTTCATCTGAATGATTATCTTTTGTTTTCAGAGGAATTATGCATTTGAAAGATCCAACATAGAGCGCAAAGAGAACTATGTACTCAAAATCAGCCATCCATTCAAGGTATTTTACACCTTTAACAAAGAAGGTTAATTATGCTACATTTCACAAAGATGATTCATTAAGTGTTTACTGATGTTGTATATATTGTAATTGCAGGACCCACCACTTCCTTCAGATCTGAAAGGAGAAACCTTCCGTGCTTTGCTTGGAACACATAGCATGTATAAAAGTTGCTGAACTTATAACACTACAAGTAAGAAAGAATACCATTAATCCTTTAATAGAAAATATATACATGGAAAAGTATTACAACTTATTTATTTATTTATTTATTTATAGGGGAGAGAGATTTTACAAAGCACTGTTGGTCTTGTTTGCAACAACCTAGCTAAACGTTGATGTGATTTATGGTGACACTAATCATGATATATACTGGACTTGATGATATTAATAAATCCAAATCAATTGCAGGAAATATCATCAAGGAGGTAGTTTTTAGTTTTTACAGTTTACAAAACTAGATTTTTTGAGTTTTGAGATTATAATAGTGAAATGTTTTGACTTAATGGTAGATGAACAAGAGATAAAAGAGATTAGAGTTGTTAAGTCCAAGTTTAACATTTTTGTTTTTAGTATAATAATATGAAAATTGTTTTTGATTATGTTGTGTTTAGTCTTGAGAAGGATTAATGTGATTGATTAGTTGACAATTATATATATATATATATATATATATATATATATATATATATATATATATATCTTTTCTTGTATTAGGTACAAAGTACGATTTGGATTATAAATCTCCTAATAGATCAGGACAAAACTTCAAGTCAAGAGAAGATATGGTTGAGATGTTGAAGAAGGTTCGCACCATGTTCTGAAAAATAAGTCATAAAATTGTCTTGAGGTTTATTTAATGGTGGTTGATGGTTTTGTTTTCTTGATGTAGTTTAGCAATGGAAAGATAGTTATGACATTAGGGGAGGATACAATCTCAACTCAATAGCAAATTCAGTACTTTCTTGTGTATAAGTTCTATTAGAAGACAAACATATTTTTGAACCCTTTGAGATTCATCCATTTGTCTACTATTGGAATGATTATTTGTATCACATTAACTTTTGTGCAATGTATTGTATTTTTTGTATATGATATTTTATTTTCTATTATGAGACATTAAATGCAAATTTAATTTGAAAATTAGTAAATATATAAATAATCTTTTTTTTTTTTTAAATTTACATTTACGGCAAAAATGTGTGTCATCTTCATTTATGACATGACCTTTCTTGACAGCGGCTTTAATGATACGCATTGCATGTCATAAATGCGCGTCGTAAATGCGCGTCGTCTATAGACGACGCGCAAAAGCGTGTCGTCTCTCGTTATGACAGGGCCTTCCTTGACACACATTTGCGCGTCGTCTGAGCGATTTACGACACGCATTGCGCGTCGTAAAAGGCTGTTTTTCTAGTAGTGAGGGCAACTCAAAAGGAACTTTGCTAATAATTCAAGATTATATTAATTTAGTTATTGACTTAGACACCTAATCTAACAGACCCGCCTTAGGACACATCACTTAACATCGTCGTCATGAAGGTTTTAGAGACGACATAGCAACACCTTGCGACATGACATGCCTTGGCGTACCTTTTGGAACCATGATAATTACTTAATATTAAAACATTTAAATGAGTTATAATGATTCAATCAGTAGATGAAACCATAAAAACAAGCCTTAAGAACTCATTTAAATCACAGGTCAACTTGAAATGCTTAATTAGATTAAATAACATAGCTACTAACAAATGGTGGATTCATAACTTAGACATAGTTTAGAAACATTGAGGCAAGATTATAACATAACATTATTTTCTATGAAAACAATCTTAAATTTGAATTTCATCGTTATAAGGGTTTTGAAGTTTAAAAAACTCATCAATGTTTAAAATTAAGTTAGAAACGCTAAGAATAAAAGTATATTAGCTATTTGGTGATCAAATGTAGCTTAAAATCTCAATCAAGCATGTGTAATGGTGTGATATTCGGATGTAGGGAATTTAATAGAGGGAATTTAATAAAAGTTGTTGAATTTTCGAGGGTTTCAATGTAAATTCATGTACTTATCCAACCCTTAACTGTCTTATCCAAAGGCAATTTATTTTCGAATTCTGCGAGATATCGTAACTCTCTGATGTCTTTTGAAACATACAAAATTTACACACCATATTCTCTCTAATTCTTGATCGATATTCTGTGCCTAGAACATCGACTGTTACTTTGAGGATTATCCTTGGTTGGATTTCTCGTGACCCAGACATAGAGGAGAAATATTGATTCGGAAATTAAAACAACACGATCCTTGAAGAATCCAATGATTATCTATTATGTTTTCTACCCTATTTCTAACAGGTTCCACCCTGCCCTCTATAAATCTTGTTTTGAATCAAATGGAGTTCAAAGAAGATGACTAGCTTCATATTCTCATTTTAACCATAAGCACCAATAACCAATCATTCCTATATTTATACCTTTACCCCATACCCGGCAATGTTGTTTACCATCCAGTCTAATAAAAGTTATCGAGTAATAAAAGTTACTTATGTTAAATCTTGGTTAAACAATAGGTTTTCGGAATTCATTAAATTAATCTTATTTTTATAGTTTTAACCAAATTAATTATTTAATCTTATTAAATTATGGATTTTCCCATCAAAAAATAAATTAAATATTATATTAGTTTATATATATATATATATATATATATATATATATATATATATATATATATATATATATATATATATATATATATATATATATATATATATAATTTTCAACTTAATTGTTTTAAAAGTTTTTTTAAATTGTACTAAAAAACCAAAAATCATAAGCCACTGAGGATGTTAGAAAGTAAATTTCAACCACAAGGTGTAAGAAAAACTTATAAATAAAATACCTTCAACTAAACAACCTTGTTAATTACTAATATACATTTATTTTTAAACTCGTATTTATCATCTTCAATCCCTTCCTAATACTTATCAAATCATCAATTTTTTATATGGAAACGTACAACTATTTCTTATTCTCCTTCAGTTCATAAACATTATGTTAGGTTTTTAAGATAACTAATTAATGCAAAATAAAACAGAAATGAAACAAAAATCGCCCCCAACTTTATGAAACAATCTCAAATCATATTCTTTTGCTGGTTTAAAATGAATATGTTAAATGCCGAGACGTCATGTTAGATCCACATTCTTCTTGTGTTGCTTCTCAAATTAGGATTTAGTAATAACTTTTTTTTGGTAATTTAGGTCTTTCGGGTGAATTAAAGAAAGACTTACAATTTTTGTTCTTCGTTAATTATATGGTTTTGGTTATATTTGTTATTTTTCATTGAGGGCAATCTAATCATTTTAACTTTGTGTATGTTCCGTCCTAGGTTTACCAAATGTTGCACATATAATTAGTTATGCCCAGTTCAACCATACCTTGTTATGTTACACCTATTAATGCATTAAACACTGCCTTTGAACTCGAATACATTATCGTGGCACTCCGGTTGTGTATGTTTGTGAAACTATAAGGGGGCTAGTTTCGTCCTTTGTTTGTTACGGATATCATAATTATAACAAAAGGATTTCAACCCATGTAAGCTTGCTAATTGAAATTCTACAATGTTGATTTTAGAGATAGTTAAGTCAAATGATTATTTTATCAACGACTATCAGTTTTCGAGCTGGTTATCTCTTTTTTATGCATGGTCATTATTGTTATGAACGGTCTGAAAAAAAAAACAGTTCGAAACTATACAATGATATCATATCCTCATATTGCCATTATATTAGCGTATTCAAATTTATAGGTTTTGTAGCAAAATTAGTTTTAAGATTCAGTTCGTTTATAAAGTGGTCAATAAGATGTCTAAATGGTGACTTATTGGCAGCATATTTTTTTCTTACTCAGGCATAGACTGTGTTTGTGCAACTATTTTTTAGAGTTGCTTGAGTTTTTTGCATTTTGCTCAAATGTGTTAATGTTATGATCACCATGATAATATCTAACGTTTGTAATGCATGTTAGTGGCCATTAGATCTTATTGTTGTGAATATATTCATTTTAGATACCACAAATATTGTCGTTTTCAAATGTAATTATAATTTTCACGCGTTTATAGATCGTTTCTTATTGTTTATGTAGATAGTAATACAACAATTCGTTTTTTCTTTTTTGCTTTACACTTGAGAACGTTCCAAATGAAGATGAAGATTAAAAACAAGTCATGAAGATTGTGTATATTTTAAAAACAAGTCATTATTGTAATATAGACCGGTCATAAAATTTGATCAAATTAACTTTACAAGGCTCGTGAAGTTAATATATAGTATGGCCGTTATTATTACATCTTCGGTCGTTTTACAAGTTTATTATTTTTATTTTTTATGATATTGATGACTTGTTTCATTATTTGATAAAAAAACTAAAATTTTGCAATTTGAAATTTTTTGTTTTTCTAGTATTATGGAGAAATACTGTTTTTTAAAGGGAATTGTTAAAAGACTATTTTAAATTTTCAAGCAGACCAATCAATTGGAAAATATTTTAAATGACAATTAAAAATGAGGCATCATATCATATTATATCATACTATATTATAAATGAAATATTTTTTCTTTTTATTATATACATTCATTTGAAACTCCCATGTATTTTTCAATTCACCACATTCATTTGAAACTCTCATACTTTTCAATTTCTTTCTAATAATAATTATAAGTTTGTTAATAAGATTAAATAAATATCAAACCTAAAGTGTAATCATATGCAAACTAAATTTCAATATTAAAAGAATATATTTACTTCTTATAAAGTTATGTTTTTTTAACTTTTTACATATTATGCTTACTTTATTAGTTTTAATATATTGTTGGATGTAAACCATTATCATTTTAAAGCTACAACTTTTGAACAATTTGTATAAATATTTAAATTATAAACTTAAATATAGTATTACAGTACCAACATAAATATAAACTTTAATTTAACTTAAACAACCCAAATAATATTATGTAAATAGTTAAAAGTGATGAATTGTAGTGTGTTTCTAATAATAATTATAGTTTGGTTAATAAGGTTAAATAAATATCAAACCTAAAGTGTAATCATAAATAAATCAAATTTCAATATTAAAATAAAATATTTACTTCTACTTATAAATTTATTTCTTTAACTTTTAACATATTATACTTAATTTATTAAATTTAATATGTTGTTGTATGTAAACCATTATCAATTTAAAACTACATCTTTGGAACAGTTTGGACAAAATACTTAAACTGTTAATTTAAATATAACATTATAATGTCAACTTAAATATAAATTCCAGTTCCACTTAAAAACCCCAATGAATATTTTGTAAATAGTTAAAAGTGATAAATTATAGTGTTAAATGCAAAAACTAAATTATAATATCAATTTAACTATAATATTTCCTACAGATATTTGTATACTCGTTAAAAGTTTTCAAATAAGTAACTTAAAATAACTTAGAATAACAATAGTTAAAAATAACTATATATAAATGATTACATTCTTACTTTTAAAATCAAAAAACAATGTCTAATTTTTTAAATAATTATAATGATAGATATTAAAACGTTAAGAAAATAAATTAAAAAAAATAATTAACAATAACAAAAACTATAAATAACATTAAGTCATATGTTATATTTAATTTTATTCATGAGTAACTCGCGGATAAAAGTCATTTAAACGGTTGAGATTATACAGTTATAATAGATGTATATGTTATCAAATAATTCAAAATAATCAATATATTATATCAATTTAGTATACGAATTATTAAATCAAATTTAACAACAATGTTATTGTTATATTTAAAAAAACATATGTTTGTAAAGATTTCAACTATCTAGGTGTTTCTGTGCAACGCACGGAAATTCGTGTAGTTACATTATAAAGGAAAATTTTTTCTTTTCATCACATTCATTTGAAACTCTCGTGTAGTTTTTTTTTTCTTTCACCACTCATTTGAAACTCCGATGACTTTTCAATTTCTTTCTAAGAATGATTATAAATTGTTTAATATGGTTAAATAAATATGAAATTTAAAGTGTAATCATATATAAACTAAATTTTAATATTAAAAATATAGTTATTTCTACATATAAAGTTATGTTTTTTTAACTTTTAACATATTATACTTAATTTATCAATTTTAATATTGTTTGATGTAAACCATTATCATTTTAAAGCTGTAAATTTTGAACAATTTGTATAAAATACTTAAATTATTAATTTAAATATCATATAACATGGTCAACTTAAATATAAATTTTAGTTTAACTTAAATAACCCAAAAAATATTTTGTAAATAATTAAAAGTGATAAATTGCAATGTTTTTCTAATAATGATTATAATTTGGTTAATAAAGTTAAATAAATATCAAGCCTAAAGTGTAACCATAAATAAACTAAATTTCAACATTAAAGTAATATTTTTACTTCTACATATAAAGTTATGACTTTAACTTTTAACATATTATACTTAATATATTAAATTTAATATGTTATTGTATCTAAACCATTATCAATTTAAAGCTACCACTTTTGAACAGTTTGGACAAACACTTAAATTGTTAATTTAATTATAACATTATAGAGTCAACTTATATATAATTTTCAGTTCCACTTAAAGAACCCAATAGATATTTTATGAATAGTTAAAAGTCATAAATTATAGTGTTAAATGCAAAAACTAAATTGTAATCTTAATTTAACTAAAATATTTCCTATAGATATTTTTATAATTCTTAAAATTTTTCAAATAAGTAGCTTAAAATAACTTATAATAATAATAGTTAAAAGTAACTATATATAAATGATTATATTGTTACCTTTAAAATCAAAAACAATGTTTGATGTTTTAAATAAATATAATGATAGAAATTAAAACATTAAACAAATAAATTTTAAAAAATTAATTAACCATAACAATAATTGTAGATAACACTAAATCATATATTATATTTAATTTTATTCATAAGTAACTCGCAGATAGAAGTCATTCAAACGATTGAGATTATGCAGTTATAATACATGTATATATTATCATATAATTCAAAATAGTCAATATATTATATCAATTTAGTAAACAAATTATTATATCAAATTTAATAACAATGTTATTGTTATATTTTTATATTTAGAAAAAACATATGTTTGTAAAGATTTCAACTATATAAGTGTTTATGTGCAACGCGCGAACATTCGCCTAATTTATAATAAAACTGAAACAATAATTTTAATTCTAGAATCAACTGATATATGGTTTAGACTTTTAGCCGAGAAATAAAGTTTTTTTTTATCATCAAGTAAAATAAAATAAAACAATTATGTGTGTGTATGTGTGTGTATATATATATATATATATATATATATATATATATATATATATATATATATATATATATATATATATATATATATATAGAGAGAGAGAGAGAGAGAGAGAGAGATCAAATGAGAACCACTAAAGGTTGAGAACTCTTTTATTGGTATTTTTGTCAAGATACATTCCTAATATTACAACGATTAAACTAAAAATTAGATCATACATTCAAATTTCAAAAACATTTTCAAACTTTCTGAAACTTTTTCAATATCTCTCATTTCCTTCTAACTTTCTTATAAACCTTCAAGAACTATAAACCTAACACCACCTACTGCCACCACTTACCTCCGCCACCTACTGGTGCAACCTGCCGGAATCACCCACAACCATCGCCTCCTTTCATCGTCGTCGTTTTATCACATGCAACTTCATACCGCCTACCAAACTCACCACCACCACCTCCAGTCTCTCAGATCTGAAGCCAAACATCACATCCACTATCTACCACCATCGTCATCTCCTTTTAATGAGCTTCTACTAGCCACCGATGACTTCTGACTGAAACACTAGCGCCAGACAAAAACTTCTGACCACTACTTGACGAAAAAACTCTTTTGCGCATCCAGATCTACAACCACCTCTGATCGTCGACTCTAGAAAACTATAACATCACATTTGCTTGTCGTCCAAAACCATTAGATCTATCATATCTGCGATCATATCTAAAGCTCTGGTTCAGATCTATGATTTCCACCACTAATGACCTCCAGATCTGCAAGCTCCGATATGGATCTATGATTTTCACCGCCATTGACCTAAAGATCCGCGAGCTCCGACGAGATTGAAGGAGTTATGGGGAGATCCGGTTTCTTAATCTTCAGCTCTAACTCTTGGTTTTGTGTTCTTCATCTCAATGACACCAGAAAGTCACCAGCTGTCATTAATCTTTTAGATCTGAAGTCAAAGATGTACTGATTTCTTAGATCTGGTCATGTTTGACGTGTTTGATGCAATTTCAGGCATGGATCTGGTATATACGACGCATTTCATGGTGGCCAGCAGTGGTTCCACAATTTCATCGTATCTATTCCAGCATCACCGCCTCCTCGCCTCAGTCTGTTGGAAAGCTTACCAACCACCATTAACCTTTCATATCTGAAGCGAAAGACACACCAATTTTTTAGATGTGATCAGATCTGGTGTGTTTGTTGCAATTTTGGCATATAGATCTGGTGTATACAAAGCATTTCGAAGTGGCTAGCGATGGTTCCACCACTGCATTAGATCTACTTCATGTCTGATTTATATGGTCATTATAGATCTTGTATGTGTGGTGCACACAAGGTGTTTGATGAAATGCTTCAACAAAATTAAGTATGCTTTAAGCTGTAAATATGTGTTTTTATGTATTAATCTGTAAATATGTAAGTTACTGTATTTTTTTGAAGCATTAAGTGATGAATAATGTCTGAAATATTGAATTAAGCTGTGGATTAGTGTTGAAAATGTTGTATTAAACTATGAATTCTAAATTTTTATCCATATTTAATTTTGAAAGGAAATATGTTGGTGGTATTGACACCGGTGGTTGGTGGTGGCTATGGTATTGGATTAGGTGTCTAAGCCCATAACTATTTTTGGTATGTACATGATTTGATTATGAGCGTGGTCCTTTTAGGTTGTCTTCACTCATGCAACTTTATAGGATGACAAGTGGAGAGAGAGAGAGAGAGAGAGATTTATTATATGAATAATAAATTGGTACTCAGAATGGTTTTATTAATATATTACATGATTAATATATTATTTGGAAATCATATTATTTAATTAGTATTGATCAGAAATTAATTTATTGGACAAAAGAGACTGATTAAATAATTGGGGTCTGATATTGCAAATCACTGATAGTTGCAATTGGGCTGATGGATCACCATGGAATAAGGTTGGGCGAATTCTATGGGAAGCTTATAAAGAATTCGTCCAATGGGGTATTCTAGAAGGTGTCCATGGGCTGCTTAAGGCCTAAGCGGTCATACTAGGGTTTCCACCAAAAACCCTAGCAGCCACAAGTATAAATAGACACCAAGACTAAGGATTTTCGGTTCTATGCTTTATGAAACCCTAAGGTGGTCGAAAATCTCGTCTCTCCAAGTCTTCATTTGCATTTAGTGTTTGTGACTCCATTAGAGATGCAACACTTGGGGCACTAAACTTTCAAAGGTCAAGGAGTTCTTGTTATTGCTACATAACAAGTGAGGTAAGGTTCCAAACCCTATTTTACATATGAATTTTGTAATTGGTATGCTAGTATTAAGGTTTATGCTTTGGATGATAATTTGCATGTATAACTTGAGAAAAACCTAGATCCAAAGCATTAGGGTTGTATGTACACCATATGAATGTTGTAGTACTCAAAACCTATCAGTGGTATCAGAGTCTAGGTCGTTTTTCTATTATATGTGATGCTAATGTGAATTGTTAAAAGTTGAAAAAAATTGTTTTTTTTCTCTACCTGATCACCACGAGGTGGTGTCGGGTCTGATGAATTATTTCCGGATTTTTAGCCTACAACTAGATTAGGATAATTTCCATAACTTATTTCAACTATTAAAATTCGAATTTTATGATATGGTAATTGATATCCTCATATGATTGAAGGATAGTTAATTTTAAAGATAATTACAAGATTATATGATATATCAATTATTTGTAAAATTTGATTTGAATTATCTTGTCATGATAAAAGGGATTAGGTCAAATGTAGATAAATATAAAATTTAAATAATTAATTTGATTATCTTTTAATTTGATCTAGAAGTTTTGAAAATTTTCAAAATTTGCCCTCTAATTTTGGAATTTAAAATTTGATTAAAAGTTTTAATTTTGAAATATTAAATTCTTAAACCCTAGTAATTTGAAAAGTTTCAAAACTGCACCTCTTGGTTTTGTAATTTGAAATTTAATTAAATAGCTTTAATTTTGAAATATTAAATTTAAAACCTTGATATTTTGATTAGTTCAAATTTCACCCTTATGGTTTTGTTAAATTAATTAAGTGTTATTTAAAAGAGAGAATTAATAAACCCATAATGACATGGTTTAAAATTAATTAAATTAAGAGTCTAATTTATTAATTGATTAAACCATCTACTATTTTAAATGTATAAAATACATCCTTATACTATAAAAAATTTAAAGTTTAATATATTATATATGTATAAGTAAAAGTCAGTCTTACTGTTAGTAGACCTCATTCACGAAGTTGGTCTATAAAGGGTGTTTAAGGAAGCGACCTGTAAAATGACCGCCATTAGGTATCCACTCTTACCCACCGCACCCTTGACTAGTGGAGGGTTGTTAGTCGAACGGGTAAGATATGACATCCTCATTAAAAGTATAATGAACATACCAAGTAACTAAATCTTTTAAAATTTCCCAATCTTAGTTACTTTAGGAAAAATGTAAATTTGACGCTAACCCATGAAATTGCATTGCATCTTATTGGTCGTTAGTGGAGTGTGTGTGGTTAACCGGCACACTAATTTGGGACTAATGTAGGATGACAATGGGTAGCTCGTAGATTATCATAGATCAATGGAGCATGTGTGGTTAACCGACACATTGATTAGGTGATAAATGTCTTTGAGAGTACCAAGCTAATTTGCTTGGTTATTCACACCTTGTTTGTGATCCTCGGTATCGCAGTCACAAACTTGAAGGGAATAATCGAGATTAAACATGGCATTGAAAAGTTCAATGAATCTCAAAAGATCTAGGAGTTTCATTTAAAAACCTAATTCGTTTAAAATTTCATTTTCGTGGTGGAATTGGTAAATCGTCATTTACCTACCGACAAATAGTTTACAATTGGATTACGACATCCCTATTCCAAATTGTAAATTGTTGTGTTGGATCCTAGCCTTAATATTTCATTTGGGTGTTATATTAAGGACTGAATCAACTAACTTGAATTTCTCCCTTTGTAAATGTTTAGTTTTGACAACCATGGTCTTCCTTATCCATTTGAAAAATAGTTTTCTTCATGAAGATGATATTCTACATGACAATCGAGGTGAAAGATCAATCTCTTCTTTTTACTTTGGTGGAACTTTTCTTCCTCCCCCTCCTCCAAGTATTCTCCCTGACCCACATGTTAATCGACTTGAAAAGTTCATGGTCACTCAAGCCCTATTGGCAAGCAAACACCAAGATGGAAGGTATATGTGTGCACACATCTTGGAGATGAAGTCACACATTGATAGACTAGGGATGTTGGGTGTCGTTTTCCCGAGGAAGTTGGCTATTGACTTGGCTCTTCGATCACTTCCCAAGTCGTATAGTCGGTTCGTTAAGGACTGCTACACGGTAGACAACGACGTGACCCTTGTTGATCTGACATATTTGCTTGTTGCTGCCGTTTCAGCAATGATTTGGCGCACTGGTAAAGCAAATTTGTCTAGAATATCAATCTCCCAAACTTACATGGACATTGACAATGGCCACATTGGAAGTCCATAAAAGTTTTCTCTTCCCAATAGAAAGGGATTGGCCAAGGTCAAACCGTTTAACCAAATGGTAAATAAAGGCTAAGTCAGAGATTATCTAGTGTACCATTCCGAAAGAGTCTGTTTGTTTATATTGTCAAGAAAAGGGGCATTGGATGCGAAGCTGCGGTATCTACCTAAAGGATCGCAAGGATTGTAAAGTCAAAATGTATGACTCCACTTCAAGTAAATTCACTATCTAACTCTATTAAGTTCCTATTTATAGATTCTTACTACATGATGTGATAAGATTGCATTTTGATGTTTTGTATGATCGAAGAAAAAGGAAGTTGAAAGAAAGAGTAAGCCGAGTCTGATCGCGAAGAGATGAATTTTGATCGCATGGTTCGATGATCAAACTTTTGAGCTGCTTAGGAGTTATGATAGATTGCTTAGGAATATTAGTAACATAGTTTTCATAAGTATTTGCATTATAAGGACAAATTTTTCCGTAATTTTATAAATAAAGAAAATTTTGATTTTATCTTAATTTATTTATATTTCCTTGCAATGACATTTGTGAAAATTGGTGTTTATATATATTTAGCAATATTGAAAATGGATTTGATTCTTAGTAATATTGTTTGTGGTAGTGTCAGAAATTTACCAAATAAGGAAAGATTATAATCACATAAGTTTCAATTGGACAGAAACTTGGAATCATACGACTTGTATTGTGTGATGAATGAGAATTTTAAACTATGGTAAATTAAGACTAATTCCTTGTTCACATATGTATGTGAGTCAAATGAAATACTACTAAAGGATCTAGTGCACATTGATGTGTACAAGTAAGATCCACCACAAAGGACGATAAGACCATTCGTCATAATTTACCAAAAGTTTAGTAAATATGATTATGCTTACAAGATTAAGTGTGATTCTGAATCATTGAAAAAGTTTCAATGTATAGCAGAACGAATAAGAATAATCAATTATGGAGAAAGATAAAAGTTTCTCCAATTTGAAAGGGAAAGGAGAGTACTTGAGTATCGTGTTTTATGATCATCTTAGTGATTATGAAACCATGTCACAATTGATCCTCTAAGGACACCTTAGTACATTTGTATGGCTAGGAAGAGGAATCGGGAATTATTGAAGTGGTTAGATCAAAAAGAGTGAGTCATACTTCGTTTCAAAAATGAGTCTTAGAGTCATACTCGAAGATTGCGCCTTGAGTGACATATCTAAAATAGATTTATAACACCTCATGAAATGTGGAGTAAAAATGTTTCTTACTCTTACACATTTAAAATTGGTAGTTGTGATGTCTTGGATAAGACAAAGACCAACTAAGACCAATTATATGAAGTGTTTTTCTTGATAAGAATCCATACTAACACTTGAATATTTGTTTGTCAAGAAACATTTATTGACAGAGAATCTTATATGTCAAGAGGTCAATGGGAGTCTTAAAGGTCTTGAAAAGTTTCAAGAACTAATCAAGAATAAACCTATCGTTTATCACTAGCACACGACTTGAGGTTTGTAACCTATCGTGTTGACATATTCTTGTTTCTGTGCCTATTCCAGTTAAAAGTTGGTTATGCATGTGAGTTCTCAATTGTTTGCATAAGACAAGGCACCTTGATCAGTGAAAGTCGTTGATCAGTAAGGGTGATCTCTCAACAACTTGGAAGACATGGTAGGCCCTTATGTTGCCAAGTGGCAAGAAATTAAGATCGAACAAGTTCAGTCCATGTGAGTTTGGATTTGCCATAAACCTTGTCTTGTGATTATGCTTATGACAAATTCACATTGATAGGAGCACATACAACATAAAATCTAAGTGTCATAAGGTTTCTATCTGCTTCATGAAATTGTGAGGAAACACTTTCACTAAGTAGATTTAAACAGATAGCAGTTGTGTTAATTGCATTCTCAAATTCGATTACGATTATGGCATCCCTCTTCAAAGTTCAAATTGTGAGAAATGACAAATAGTCTGAACATTCGGGACTTACTGTTGTGAGTTCTGAAATAGTTTAGACATACATATGAGCTATCTAAGGAAATGTGTATGAGTTTGAGAAGCCGAGATAAAGTCTTATCGAAGCATCTTGTATCAGAAGTTTGAACTTTGGTAAAAAAGTAAAAAAGTACTGATTTCTAGAAGTCCAGCTGGTTTATGAGTACATGTCAAATCTAGTGGGAGCATAATTGTTATGCTAGTAAGAATAACTATTATGCTAGTATGAGCATAATCGTTATTATAAGTGTTGCAAGGTAGCAATGCCATTCATAGGAAACTCAGTCTTGATTTGCAAGGTTGCAAAGTTTGTTAAGTTGTTTCACTATAACAAGGGAGAGAATACTTATACTTTATTTCGAATCTAAAAGTTTATATTGAAGTATTGATCGAACTTAGTCATGGATATATATGAATAGCAAGTTGAAACATTTCAACGTAGGAAATTCTATATATGGAAATATTATAACGATGGAAATATTATAACGAGAGATTGGTAAAGTATCATATCTTTATTATGAATCGTATCGCATATGCTTCGGGTATTGGATCGATTGCATATGTTATAATATTCGCCTGTTCTGATTTTCCAAAATGCCTAGGGCATTAAGAGGGACAAAGGACCAGAATCGGATATGACTAAAGTGATTAAACAACTGTCAAGGTTGATCTAAGGTTCGCTAAGGATTGGTCGCATGTGGCAGTTGGAAGTATGGTATTGAATGAACTATATTGACATTATTATGAAAAGATAGGATTCTAATAAGAATGCATTGTCGTATGGAAAATATGGAAATGTTTCCATAACGGAGATGGATATTAAGAATCTATTTATGCAAGAAGGATGTTCAAAGGAATGTACTTTGAATTTGAGACTTCACTTCCTTGGAATTGCTTTGTTATTAATCTCCAAATGAATACTTTGTAATATCGTTGGCAAAGTCTCTGTGACTTTGGTTCCTCGACATTACAAAAGGATCATTGCATGATAGTGGTAAGAATTAGGTGTTCTTACACTAAGGATTTGGAGTTGTGAAATGAGCATCATTGAAGTGTTTTCAATTGATCTATTTCACAATGTAAGGACCATAGGTAATCATAGTGTGCATGATTGGAGTATGGTATAACTATTGTTTTAATTCAATTATTAAGTTGATTAATCGAAACATTATACAATGAATAATGTGTAATCAATATGGTGATTAAATAAAAGTTGTTTTATTTATATCCAAAAGGTTTTGAGACCATATTGGATTCGATTATTCTTGTGTTTCACTTCGCATGTTTTGACTTCTCGAATAATAAGATTATTCAAACCATCCATAGTCGATCATACTTTGGAAGTAGGTATTGAGGCATGATTGTCATGAATCCGACTGTAGATTGTATGAAGTGTTTAGACATAGAAAAAGTTTGTTGCAGTGTTCATGAGTAGTACTCCTAAAATAGGGATTTGAGTATTGGATTAAACCCACACTCACATGAATCATTTCATGGATTTTATCACGAGTGATTGTGAGACGATAATATCTTATATTCTTAAAACGGAGAGATATGAGTTGTTGTTTACAAATCAGTTGCGCATTGATAATACGTAAACGTATCAGTAACTTGATGTTATAAAACGTATTGTTGTGTGTGATTTGATGAGTAAACAGTACAAGTATATGAATCGAAGTTTATCCGTTCCTTTTACCCTAAGGGGATAAAAGCAATATTTATGGGCCCCTCGATGATTTAGTGATGACACCTGAAACGCTTGGTCAAGCCTGCACTAATTTGATTTGTTCAATTAGTCGGTCGTCATAAATCGGAAATCGGAAAAAAAACCTTGGACAGAGAAAATGATTATAATCCATTTATCATGTCTATATGATATCTATAATGGAAGAATATTTGATCCCTTATCTAAAGGACGCGTTACTGATAAGATCAGAGTTCGACAACTGATTTTGTGAGCTACGATGACTGATCAGATTCTGAAGTCATACTTACAATAATAGTTATTAGACTTATCCAAGTGGGAGACTGTTGGATTAGGTGCCTAAGCCCATAACTATTTTTGGTATGTACTTGATTTGATTATGAGCATGGTCATTTCGGGTTGCATTCACTCATGCAACTTGATAGGATGACAATTGGAGAGAGAGTGTGTGAGATTTATTATATGAATAATAAATTGGTACTTAGAATGGTTTTATTAATATATTACATGATTAATATATTATTTGGAAATCATATTATTTAATTAGTATTGATCATAAATTAATTTGGAATTAATTTGGTGGTCAAAAAAGACTGATTGAATAATTGGGGACTGATATTGCAAATCACTGATAGTTACAATTGGGTTGATGGATCACCTTGGAATAAGGTTGGACGAATTCTATGGGAAGCCCATAAAGAATTCTTCCAAGGGCTATTCTAGAAGGTGTCCATGGGCTGCTTAAGGCCTCAACCGTTATATTAGGACTTCCACTTAAAACCCTAGCAACCACAAGTATAAATAGACCCCAATACTAAGGATTTTCGGTTTTACGCTTTATGAAACCCTAAGGTGGACGAATTCTCATCTCTCCAAGTCTTCCTTTGCATTGAGTGTTTCTGACTACATTAGAGGTGCAACACTTGGGGCACTAAGCTTTCAAAGGTCAAGGAGTTCTTGTTATTGCTACATAACAAATAAGGTAAGGGTCCAAACCCTATTTTACATATATATTTCGAAATTGGTATGCTAGTATTCGGGTTTATGCTTTGGATGATTATTTTCATGTGTAACTTGAGGAAAACCTAGATCCAAAGCATTAGGGTTGCATGTACACAATTTCAGTCTCGCTGCGAAACCCGGTTCAAAGTTTTGTTGCGAATCAAGGCACCCTGAATCCTTGAACTCTCGCTATGAATTAAGCTATTATAACCCAATGTGAATCTATGTCAACTACAAATCTAAGCACAAGTTATATTTTGACGTTAGTAGGGGAACAGAGTGTGAGCCCAAAATTCCATCCCGATTCCTAGATCGTTCGCTCCAAATCAATTCCAAAATCTGAACAGCCCAATCAACTAGCACTTGGTCTCGAACACAGGTTCGCATTTAACAATTGTGGAAGTTATGAATCTGAGATTAGTCAAGTACCCAACAACGACCCCGTTTGTCCAAATTGATTAAACACAGCGCCAATTCCGAGCCATGTTTCACATCCAAGTCACAATCGATTTTGACTTTTCTGTTTGACTAGTAATAGCGAATAAGCACACAACCACCCCAATTTCGTTCGTTCACATGCCTCTACCAATTACAATTTCAATTAAGAACGCAAAGAGCGTGTTTGCCCTAATTTTGACCTTTTGCTTGACTCACAAGAACATCGGCTTAATCATTCCGATTAAAATCTAATCTCGATATCATTCGTTCTTAACATTACATCCCTAGTCACAATTATGATTTTGAGTTTTTCGTATTAACCACCAAAAACATCATTTTCAATCGATTCCAAATCAATAACCATATTCTTCATCAGTTCTTCAAAGAACAAATATGAACTCCAAGAATCATCACCCTCATAGTTCCAATATCGAAAAGAAAATCAATTTCTAACAGTAATTAACTTTGAAATCAATTTAATAGAGAATGAATCTTGAATAAGGAAGAACTGGAACGAACAATATCAAAGGTTCAATAACATCAAAGAACAATTTTGTATCCAAAAGCACAATCAATGATAATAGGAAACGATCATCAATCGTCAAAGGACAAAACACAAACGGATTCATTCACCAGACTGATTTGTAAATTAAACCATTAGAATAGTCGATGGTGGTACAGAACAAGCGACTTTAAGTACAACAAATAGGTGTAATCCATTGAACTGAAATCAATATAAATCGTCCCAAAACGCATGAAAAGTGTGAGATCCCCATTTTCACGTCCAAAAAAGACCGATTTTGTTTATGCTTTATAAAAATCAGAGTACCTTTTTTTAATAAAAATGTTGCGGAATTTGTTCCTAGTAAAACATGATAAATACGTTATCAAAGCATTTATGAAGAAATGTATTTTTATTCATTTTAAAACACGTGGGATGTCATCGTCAATACAAAAACATAAGTATAAACAGAACTTACATTCATTATCACTAGTGATTTATATCTCCTTAATCTCTCAGTGTAATGTAACTTCCTATCGACACCTGTGATATAAATAAACTGAGTGGGTCAGGTTGGGAAACCTGGTGAGTACATAGGGTTTTCAATCCACAATAATATAATTATTATGTTTAAACAATCAAACAATCAACCCAATTATCTATCCCCATTATCTCCTTTATTCTTAAGGATCTACCCTAAGAATCATCTATCTCTCGTTCATTCATTCCTAAGGATCATCCTAAGGAATTGGCATGAAGTCCATCGTTGCCATGGTTTACACAACGGGCACTAAGTCTGCATAGTTGTCAGGGTTTAGGCATCAAGTCTGCATGATCACCAAGGTTTAGGCATTAAGTTTGCATGATCACCAAGGTTTAGGCATCAAGTCTGCATGATCACCAGGGTTTAGGCATCAGGTCTGCATGATCACAAAGGTTTAGAGTACACCGGGTGAACACATCGTTCACAACACTTACAGGTTGCGAGCCTGCTAGTGTTCCACTGGACTGTCTAGAATAATCCGTGGTTGTCATCCATACTCTGTTGGGTGACAGGGCCATCGGTTGGGAAAAGGCTTCTCACATCGTCCACCCCTCACCCTCACCTCGTGGTCTATAACACCTCTCAACTCATCATCCAACTCATATTTTCATCTACCCATGTTTTACCCAACATATTATGTAGATATAAATACATATACAGTTTAAATCATATAAAACTTGTATAAAATCGTTCATCCAGCATAGATAGCAATTATACAGATAATATGCACACATAGCACGTAGTTTATATAAAATACTTAATATCTATGTGTAAGATGAAAGAGACCATGCACTCACTTGATAAGGTGGTGTCTCGGTATTCGGACAACGCTTCGTTTACTTTAAAATAATTTCTTTCGACGAAACCTAGTATTATTACCACTAGATTTTAGTCTAATATTTACCATGACTAATTATTAGTCTTATTATTATTATTAGATAAGCGTTTAAACAATACTTTCCAACCACTATGTACAGACAGGGGCCAGACATAAAACACCGGAGGGCAGGACCATTTTGGCATATAACACTTCTGAAATCCAGCAACCCTATGCGGCCCTTTAAACCAGATTCCCCGTACCGCAAGTAGTTAAAAAGTTATTATAACGACACTTATGTAAGCCATAATAATAGCTCAAATATTTATTATAAGTTCATAATAACAATAATAATTTTAAATATAAACTATCTTTAAAATAGGGTAAGCATAACTTACTTACAATGAGATTTTAGCTAGGAGTCGGGCTCTGCAGGGGCAGCACTCCGTCGCTGAATCTTTCTAAGAAAGATTCGTGCAGCGCTTCAGCGCTCACCTTAGTATACTAAAACTACAGAAAGAGAAGTCAAATCACGAGGGACCGAAATGCTCGAGGGGATAAGAAGATAAAGACTCTTGAATCAAGAGAATGGTGCAAGAAATATGAGAGCTAGAGGCTCTTATTTATACTAATTGAATTTTCAAAAACTACCCTCCATAATTACTTAATGACCTTATAGTTATATAAACAACTAAACACCCATTTATATTACTATTTTAAATAGATTTAACGATATTTGTACTAAAATAATGTCGAAAGAACTCAACATTAGTCTTATAATGACCGCATCGTTGATACTTTTCTAATGATATATACATATGTATATATATGTGTACGTATATATGATTTATACTTTATTTTAATACGTAAATATGCTATTGTAATTTGTAACTTGTTCATACGAACTCCGTTTTTGATGTTATTTATATCCACAGGTAGGTGGAGACGTACTCTACAACTTTCGTTTAGACTCCGTCGGCTAATTTTGACTTTATTTTTAAAGTTATATTTTTAACACGCCGGGACATGATTGGTCCGTTAAAATCTCATAACTTCTTCATCTGATGTCCATTTTCGTCTGTTTTTTTTATTGTTACGCTACTAATAACGAGATCTTCGATTCTCGTTTAGGTTGTGTCGGCTAAAAACCGCTCGATCTAATACTCGAATTTCGGGCTGTACACCGCTAAACCGAAACTTCGAAAAATCATAACTTCCTCATACGAAGTCAGATTTAGGCGTTCTTTTTATGGACGTTCTCAGGTTAATATATTCTACGACTTTCATTTAGATTACTAAGGCTAAAAGTCGCTCTATCATAAATTCACTATTTACGTCTTCCCGGTGCCGTGCCGGTTCCGTCGCGAAACTTCGACGGGTCATAACTTCTTTGTTATAACTCAGATTTTGGCGCTCTTTATATGTACGGAACCCTTGAGACATATTCTACCACTTGGTTAAGATTATTTATTCTAAATAATCTTTTGTCGAAAAGTCGTTTTCGACCCCTACTATCTCTAAATTGACTAGCGCGGATCTACGGGCGTTACAAAAAGTAGAGGAAATAAATTGGGCTTAAGAACACTAGATCGACTTGAATAAAAATATTTGGCTTAACCAGGTGAACTAGATATGGGAAGAAATCGAATAACCTTGAATTGAACATTTGATCAGATCGGAACAAAACATACCCAGATAAACAGTGATGAACAGCAACATAATCCCCATGAACGGTTGCTTGAACATAATTTTGACTCCAAAATGCCAAAACACCAATAATCTTCAATAACTTGTGCAGAAAATCATCAAATCAAGAACCATTACTTAAAAAATCAATAGATCTTCAAAGACCCGCTCTGATACCACTTGTTAGGATTAAAACCCTAATTGTGATTTGATGAACAAGATGCGGAAAATAAGAACAAACACAAATAAAGAAGATATGTCGAATGATCACTCGATTTATTCAAAACATGAGGAATAAATTACACTTTCAGAATAGACTAAAAAATCTAACTCTACATAAGAAATCTCGCAACGTGGCGGCTACATTTTGTCTCACTCTTAACCCTAATTATGAATAATACATGACTATTTATAGGGATAATACAAGTCTTGGGCTATAACCCACACTTCATCAAGGGGGCCCATTGCCATAATCCATAGAGTATTTGAAACCCTACAATTACACTAGTTCTATTGGATTGCATTTGTGATTGAATACAACCATTTCACCTATGATCGATACCCATTTTTACCATTATATTATGTACTATTTGAAAACAAATGGTGTAATTTGCTTGGTGGACTTGACATCCCATCATGTTCGCTTCTAAAATATAAGATAATTTATGTATGTATTAAACTGTGAATGAATGAGTTGTTTAATACACTAAAATATGAGATTATGTATTGTATAAAACGGTTAATTTTGTGTATTACGCTTTACGTTTTATTCACCATAATTTAATACATAGAAATGCCTCTATATTAACGTATAAATGTAAGTTTTAATTTGAAAATATGGACGTAAATATATATTTTTTGTATTAAATTGTGAATTTGTTACATTAAAGTGTCAATTTTGTCTATTAAACTATGAATTAACTATATTAAGAGTTTTAAATTGATAATATAGCTATGAATTTATACTTTTTGTGTATTACATTATGAATTTATTGTAATAAGTTGTGAATTTTATGTATTAAACTATGATTTTTGTGTTTTAAACTTTGAAATAACTGCATTAAACTATAAATTTTCTATTTAAATTGTGAATTGACTATATTAAATTTTAAATTTTGAGTAATAAATTGCGATTTTTGTGTTTAAAAATATGAATCAACTGCATTAAACTGTGAATTTTATGTTTAAATTGTGAATTTACTGCACTTTGTTGTGAATTTTTTATAATTTATGTTAAAGTATGAATGATTTATATATAATTTTTTTGTTGATTTTCTTATGAATGTATTTATTTTTTGCATTGTATAAGTATGTAAGAATGCATTGGTTTTTATAGTAGTTTTGCACTAAATTCAAAATGAGTGAATTAAATGGTTTTGTTAGACTGTGAATGCAATATTTAAGTTGTTAATGCATGAATTTATTTCTAGATTTGATTTAGAATAAATGACGATTATGATGCTAGCACATGTGGTTGTTGGCAACATGTGGTGGTGGTAGTAGAGTTTGAGTTTTGATTTCTTTGAGTTTGTGAATTATTGTAAAATGGTTTGTATTTAGTTGTGAATTTTGTGCATTAAACTATAAATGAACTATATAAACTTGTATTTTATATATGTTTTGTGTTAACATATGAAAACATATAAGAATATAAATATTAGACTACAAAAATCACAATTTTGCTCTTTTCATATCAAAATGAGAAAAACAAAATCAGGATTTTAACATGTTTAATAACAATATCATATAATTATTTACTAATTAATGGAGGTTCTTGCAAGTGATGTCCAACCTAATTGGATTGATGCACCGGGTTTTATAACCATGTGCGGGGTGAGGTTGGGAGTTTTATTCCCTAAAACTACCTCTTGTGGTGTCACATGTGGGGAATTTTTCCCTAGAAATCCCTATGGGGTCTGGGTTTGCATCGTAAATGAGTTCGAACCCGGGGTGCTCGTTGAAATATTGCGAGTAGGCTTCCAC
Organism: Lactuca sativa; assembly: GCF_002870075.4. Lineage (NCBI taxonomy): Eukaryota > Viridiplantae > Streptophyta > Magnoliopsida > Asterales > Asteraceae > Lactuca > Lactuca sativa. Next base: position 12,297,041 of record NC_056623.2, read on the forward strand.
TTAATTCATTTGCCGTTTCAAAAAAATGGAGGTTCTTAGGATTCTTAATTTTTTGTGATTCTCATTTGAACCACTATATATATATATATATATATATATATATATATATATATATATGGGAAAAGTGAATATACCCTTAAGGATATATAAGCTTAGGTACCCAAACCCATAACAATACGTTGTTTTGTATGATATATTCATTATAATGTTCTTAAATTTTAATCCCTAACTTGATTTCTTTTCAAGATTTTCAAAATTTCACTGCTGTCTTCCTCTTACATCACATCTTTTTGCTGAACACCTACTAGGCAATATAAATTATAGTTGAAAATAAAAATTATGTAAGAGGAAGATAAATGTGAAATTTATAAATATGTTGGAATTAAATCAAGTTATAAGTTGAATTATAAGAATATTGGACAATTACAATGTATATATATTATACAAAACGATGTAGTATGAGCGTTTGGGTACCTAAGCTTATATACCCTTAAGGGTATATTCACTTTTCCATATATATATATATATATATATATATATATATATATATATATATATATATATATATATATATATATATATATATATATAGTTAGTTAGTTAGTTTATTATGCTCTAATTATATATTGTGTGAATGTAGAATTGATCGTGGACTAATCATTTTAGTTATTTTAAAAAATAATTAATGCATATTAAATGCTGAAGACATATAATGAGTATTAATTAAATCTTCAACATTTAATATGAATTAATTACTTTTTTAAAATAACGAAAATAATTGGTCCAGAATCAATTCTACATACACACAATAGATAGTAGAATCATTTGAACCTAACTCTCTCTCTTTCTCTCTCTCTCTCTCTCTCTATATATATATATATATATATATATATATATATATATATATATATATATATATATATATAGAGAGAGAGAGAGAGAGAGAGTTAGGTTCAAATGATTATACAATCTATTGTGTGTATTTAAGATTGATTTTGGACCAATCATTTTCGTTATTTTAAGAAAGTAATAATGCATATTAAATGCTGAAGATTTAATTAATACTCATTATATCTTCAAGATGTAATATATATATATATATATATATATATATATATATATATATATATATATTTAGAGGTAGGTTCAAATGTTTTTCACATCTATTGTGTGTTAGAATGCACCAATAGAAATTTAGTATTAATTATATGTATATTAAATGCTATCCATACTTATAACTCATTTTTATGGAAACTAATTAAATTCGTCATTAATGTCAACAATAATATTCTTTCAGAATAAATTTATATCTAGAAAAATGAGAGTGTATTGCAGCAGAATGAGTTTATTGTATTTTAAGTGATTGAGTCTTGAAACAAAGTACGAACTCATATATAAAAACCTAGATGCAAATTCATTTTGAAAGAATGTTATTGTTGGCATTAACGACAGATTTAATTAATTTCCATAAAAAGAGAATTATAATTATGGATATCATTTAATATATATATAATTTTGGAAATCATTTAATATCTATAATTATTTAATAAAATAATTATTTAATTTACTAAATTTCTATTGGTGCATTCTAGCACACAATAAATGTAAAAAAACAAAATAACCTAACCCTATATATATATATATATATATATATATATATATATATATATATATATATATATATATATATATATATATATATATATAATTTTGCTACTTCACTTTTATTTTTTTATACTCTTTTTACTAAATTTTCATTTTTACTTCTTTACAATCCGTTTTTTTTGTCATTTTCGTCTACCATATTCTTCTGTCATTTTTTTTCTCAAAAAATAGTCATTTGTGACTTTTCTCACATGTTTTTTACATTGTCTCAAAAATGTTCTGCTTCTTTAATCCATTTACAATTTAGTCTTCGATTTTCCAACATTATTCTATTTTGTTACTTTTTTATCTTCTATTATCAACCCAAACTTTTTAATATTCATACTTTTGCCACATGTTTTCTAAAAAGTTGCTAAATTCAACCAATTTTCTTTATTCTTTGCCATTTTTGTCTAAAATACTCTTCTGCCGTTTATTTTTTTTCTAAAAAGAATGACACGTGCAACGTACGAGCGTTTTCCTAGTTGAATATTAAAGAACGATTTTGGTGCACTTAAGTTTACATATTATCGTTACAAGAAATTCTTAAAACCTCTAATCCTTAAGATTGCAGTTTATAGTTTATAGTGTCTAGCACTTGATCAACTGTGACGGAGACAAAAGAGACTCTTAAATATTTTGTATTAGTAACTATATGTAACGTGAGGTGTGAGGTGCGACTTAATTTGTGATTTCGGTTACGGTGCGATTCAATGACATAAATAAGGTAAACCGGCAAACCAATAAACCATGTTTTTAATAATATGTTGTCACTGTTAAAACATAACAAGGGTCGACTATATGGATCTTAGTCTAATAAATCTTATTTATAGATTACAAATTTATTTGAATTTCAATAGCATATATGGTATGTGTTACTTCAATTTTTGTGATAAATGCTACGTATTTTTTTTCTCAAAGTCCATAAAGATTATCTGATTGATTGATCAAATATTATTTTCATTTATGTTATGTTATTGAATTGTATGACTCGTATTACTTTCACTCTTGAAAAATATCTTAGGTTGTTTAAATTGTTATTAGATTTGATGATATATATATATATATATATATATATATATATATATATATATATATATATATATATATATATATATATATATATATATATATATATATATATATATATTTCAAAACCCCAATTCCATGGTGAAGACAATTAACCTTAAGATGAATATTTCTTGCTTATGTGACTACACAATAGTACTTATATTTTGTGCGTGTTTGTCTTATGTTTTATTTTCTATGATTTTTAAAGTAAACTTTTACTTGAAAAGAGATTACAACTTGTTATATGCACAATTTGATAACTTTCATGTTTTTTTAATGATTTTTGAAGTAAACTGTTACTTGAAAAGAGATTACAACTTGTTATATGCACAATTTGATAACTTTCATGTTGGGGTGAATTGATTGTGTATATTTGATAAGAGTGATTCCTTCAAATATTATCTTCATAATTATACTATATGTTAAGAGAAATTTCATTGTCATATGTTGCATGGGTTTGCATTTTGTTTGGGCCCAACCATGTAATGAAACTTGATAGGATTAACTAAACCAATAATCAATAAACAATGAGTACTAATTGAAGAGAACAATATATGGAAAATAATTTTTAAAAGAAAACTCATAAACAACTAAAACACTCAGAAATCAAACAGATTCTCTAAAAGAAAATCAGTAAACAATAAAGAATTGCCAATAAGGAAATTGTTACCGACGCACATACATATTTCTATCGAATTTTATTACTAGCACCCTTGGATTTATGGATTGATGGATGAATACATATTATTGTGATCTAAAATTTAAAAATTGGATAAATATTTTAATAATAGTTATGATGAGATTTAGTAGTGTTTTATAAGCATAGTATAATTTTGTTTAAACATACTTTGTGTAGAACCAAAATTTTAGATTAAGGGCTTACACAATAAATAAGATGTCACATTGTCACTTAGGTTTTTCTTTACCCTAACATATCATGCCATTTGACAAATACACTAAAATACTTTAAATTGAATATATTATGAAATAAAAGTCCAAATAATATAATTTTTTTAATAGTTGAGCTATAACTTAAATGGTTGTTGTAGTTATTTTAAAACAAAACTTAATTTGTCTAACAATAAATATATATTAACGTATTCGGTACATGTTCATAAAAAAATTAACACTATACGTTATTTACACCATTTTGAACTTATCTAAGGTGCTTTTATAATAATTTAAATAAGTAAATAAAACTAATAATCTTGAAAAAACATGAAGGTTAATTAAATTTTATAACATGTATACTATATTCACTATTATATTTTTACATAGAGTCATATATCTTTATATTGGTGTTCCCTTTATTCATCATAAAAGAATAACATTTAACAAAGAAAACAATAAATTTTAGATAAGGACAACACATAGGTCAAAGTCTATAAACATAAAGATTGTCAAAGTCTATAATCACAAACATATATTTGCAAATAACCAAATGATATTCGTTTGAGAGACTTAAAATAATAATAATGCATATATCAAAGAAAGAGGGATATCAGAGAACGTGATTTCAGAATGAAAAAAATACTCACAGTATCACAGAGAGGCTGAGGGTTGTAGACGGTGAGGAGACCTTGAGACGTACAACTGTAAGCGACCAAGTGGTGTTTCCGACAAACTTATCTTGGGAGGCGATTGCAGGAGGAGGAAGATGATGATAATGGCGGTTAGGTTTCTTAGATTTAGGTTGTTTGATATTTATTTTTGTGAATTTATTGTTTGTTATAAAAGTTTTAAAGAGTCTAAGAGGTTTAAGCTTATTTAGATTACAACAGCTAAAATTTTGGTATTGTGATCAGATTTAGGATATTGATATTCAAATTACCAATTTTGGTGGTTTACTTAACTAAAATACGTAAGAAAAATATTTGAACTTATTTTGCATACTGTCACCCTTAAAATCCTCAAAATTGAGGGGTGTTATTTTGTATTTTCTCAGAAAAACTGAAAGTTTTATGTATAGAAAGGAGATCTCGACTACATTGAGTTTGTTCGTTCAAAAGTTTGGGGGGGGGGGGGGTGCAGAGCACCTGCCAACCCCCCTACTGGCTCTACCCCTGATTTGTGTAGAAGAACACAACATACTTTAATCCTTATTAAACTGGCATTGGAGACTTCCTATGAGCAAACTTTGAGATATATTTTTTGAATAAAAACGAAAGAGCAAACTTTAAGATGCATTTTTTGAATAAAAACGAAAGACAGACTAACTATAAGCACTACAAGAAAATGGGGATTTAAAGACCAACAAAATCAGTTTCTGATGGTCAAAAATCAGTCTCTGATGAGAATCACGGACTAATTTAGCTAGCCTCCGGCTAGTCCCCGAGACCTAGCCTTAGATAGTCGATTTTTTCGTATCTGGGACTAAACATCAGTCCCTTTAAATGGGAACTACTTAGGATGTATGCTATCAATCGCACACTATAGTGACACTGTAGCAGTTCATCGAGGTATAGGACCACGACTTTTAAAACAACGGTGACACTATTATCGACGCTATTGACTGTTATTTATCGGGAGTCTGATCAACGCTATAGTGGCGCTACACCCGAATGGTTATGGAATATTTTACTATTAAATCTGTTTTTTTAATTAGCCCAATATACTTTCGTTTTAATAAGCCCAACTGCCCTAATAACAAACCAAATTAGAAACTAGAAAGCAAAGACTTCATCTCTTTATGTGTGACATACCATTTTCACGGTCATTTTAATTATTTTTTATGCTTATTCAAAAAAGAGTTTATATATAAATGCAAAATTTGTCCCATAAAAGTATATCCAAATAAATGTTTTTCATTGATTCAATAGAATTTGGGATGTCATAACCGATATAAAACATAAGCATAAACAAGCGTTTCAGTGTCTTCGACTGATAATCTACATCTCCTTTGATCTCTCATTATGCATGCACATGTGTACCGCTACTTGTGATACAAAGAAGCTGATTGATTCAGGTTGGGAAACCTGGTGAGTTCATAGGGTTTCAATACCACAATGCTATTTTATATATATATATATATATATATATATATATATATATATATATATATATATATAAAGCCCGCAATATACAAATTCAACCTATATAAGCAATCTACCCTATCCCGTCGATCGTCACATTTTAATCCTATACAACGACATAATCCATACTCTCGTATTAAAAAATGAATGGATTTAGCTAATCAATACTCTTGGATCAGGAATAAATGATTATATCTAATCCATACTCTCGGATCATGAATAAATTATTATACCTAATCCATACTCTCAAATCAGGAATGAACGACTATGTCTAATCCATACCCTCGGATAAGGAATTAATGATTGTGGCTAAACCATACTCTCGGATCAGTGACAAACGAATATACCTAATCCATACTCTCAGACCAAGGACGAATGACTATGTCTAATCCATACTCTCGGATTAGTGACAAACGACTATACCTAATCCATACTCTCGGACCACGGATGTCAAAATTCTACTCTTCGTTCACGTCTCACATGTACTCTTAAGAAAATTCTAACCATTATCCAACTTAATTAAACTTAAGCCTATTTTACAAGTGTTATAGTATCTCTTGGTAAGACTACAATGCTCAAGTCATAATACCGACTCTGTTTAGACAACACTATCCTATTTCAGTGTATACAGAGTATTTAGGTATTAATAAACCTTTATTCTTTTATCTAATGATGCTTCTATATTATTATCATGCAATAATATATATATATATATATATATATATATATATATATATATATATATATATATATCTTAACACATATAGAATCATACTTGGTTGACATATCGTATATTATCAAATTTGTTCTTAACACATATTCCAGGCAACAATATTATTTCTCACATATAGACTCTTTAACATGTATTTAATTCTTTAATTAACATTTGTATTAAAATCATGTTCATGAAAGAGACTATGCACTCACTTGTTGAAAGTAGATGCCTCAAAATTTGGGCTGATCCTGGCCTTGATATTTTATCTTTTCCTTTGACGTGACCTAGGTGCGACTATCACTAAGTCTTGGTCCTATATTCCTGGTGACTAGTGATAGTCTAGATTCCTCACTAATCCCAATGACTACATTAAGACCTATCAAGTAAGGAACAACCAGGTAGGATCATATCGGAGGTAGGGTCTGTTTGGTATACAAAGTATACTGTTTGGAAATCCCACTTTAAACACCTCACTAAATCCAACCTAGACATCATATTCGTAAGTAGATCAATCAGTATTTCGTCTTGGAATCGCTGATAAATCTTATTTATAGGTTCATTATAACGACTATGAGTCATAAATATACGTTACACTGAAAGACTAGAATGTAACTTAACTTACAGAGATTCTTCTGGAAGAGGTCTAGAAATTGCGTTGGTAGAACTCCGGCCTACTAGCTACAAGATGTCGGCTTCTCAGGGACCTCAGGCTATGCCAAACTCTTAAAAACTAAAGTGAAATGGATATAATTGAAGGGAACTCGAGCGAGAAGTCTGGGAGTAATGAGGGAAAGAATGAGGGAGTTGAAGGCTATTTATAGTGTTGAAAATGACTATGTACACCACATATAATACTTGGCACGTCGCGCCTTTCCAGTGTGATGACTCCTATGGTTGTTTGACATGTGTAGCATGGAGATTTGGCCACCTCTTACCTTCTAGAAGACTGAAACGTGTTCGATACTTGTGGCGCCATGCGTCATGTCCACAATGTGCCACGTCGCCTTGACTCTTAGAGGAGTGGGCGTCCAACTTGCCATGCGGCACACTCCGGTGCTGCCACGTCATCAACGTAGGTAAATTTTCGGAGATCTTCGGACGGCCATAACCTTCGCATGCGAGCTCCGTTTTCAATGTTCTTTATATCCACAGAATCCTCTCGACGAGCTCTACAACTTTCATTAAGGTCTCAACAACTAATTTTTACTCTAACAAAAATTCATATTTAGACCGGTTTAGATTATTAAAGACCGTGCGAAATTCATAACTTTTTCATACAAACTCCATTGTCGACTGTCTTTTTATCGACGATTTCATATTTAGGATATCTTCAATTATTGTTTAGATTGTTTGGTCTAACAATCAACCGATTAGAATTTCGATTTAGGTGTCCGCACTACTGCACTGAAACTTCGAAAAATCATAACTTCCTTTCACGAAGTTAGATTTGGATGTTCTTTATATACAAGCTCTCGGTTTTATAACTAGTACGATTTTCATTTAGATTACTTAGGCTAAAAAGTAATTTATCAACAATTTGCTTTTTACGATACGTAGAGTCGTGTCGCCTTAATCACGAAACTTCGAAGAAGCATATCTTCTTCATACGAAGTCGGATTTCAACATTCTTTATATGTACGAAATCCTTGTCACATATCAAAAAATCATTTCGACGCTTGTTATGCTTTAATTGGCTGGCCCGAATCTGCGGGTGTTATATTATGTTATGATTTTATATGACTTTTTATGATATTAATTCTATATACTATTAATACTATAATATACAAATTTTATATAAATATACAATATAAATTATACATAATATTTAAAAACCACTATACCACCTTGATGACTACAATTTCAAATAGTGGTCACAAACGTTATTAAAATTTTGACCGCGAGAACTCCATAGATTTGGATAAATGTTAATAATGGTTGTGATGGTTGTAGACTGCGACCACGTACTAATAGCATTCAATTTGGGTGTTACAGAGAATGATGTATATGTAACACCCGTGTTCTAGATTGGTTAAGCTTAGTTTTATCAAGGACCAAAGATGGAGTTTTTTATGAAACTTGTGCCACGACGTGGCAATAATTAAAAGTTTCACGTGTTTTATTGGAACACCACCACGTGGCCACGGGTTACTATGGCATGACAACTGTTCTTGCCCATGCTTATAATTCTTTTAGGGTTTTCTTCATACTTAAACCTCACTAAGCCATTTCTAAGGTGTATATTCAGCCTCCAATACCCTTATACCTAAGAGAAACCCTAGCCTCCACTCCTTTAGTGATTTGTGGCCTTTTGGAGCATTTTTTTATCTTAGAGAAGAAGAGAAAGAGGAGAATAAGGTGCTCTATTGTTGGATCTTGCAAGGAAGCAACATCGTCAACATCTCTCATAGCTTTTGGACCTTTGTAAGGGTCAAAGGCTCAATATTTATGATTTATAGTGGTTATATCAAGATTATTGTCCCATGTTCATCATGTTTGAGCAAGTTTGGAAGGAAGGAACTCATAAAGTTGGCAACTTTATGACTCTCCTAAGTCCCATGAGCATCATTTGTTGTAGATATAGACTTTGGTTGGAGTTCTTTTCATTGCATTAGTTTTTGGGGCATTTTAAGCTTATTATGACCTAAAATGGATAATAGACATATTTTGGATATGCATGTCTATAAAGCTTCCACCTTTATATTAGATCTGGAATTATAAACCCTTCTGGAGTGGTTGGGTTAGGGACTTTTTTAGATTAAGGGATTAAAGGTTAAGACATTGTGGTATTTCGCTTTATTATGACCTAGGGTTGGTGATCTTAATCTCTTTAAATGTCTTAATGGATAAAGTTGGAAACTTTATTTATTTAGACCATAGAACGGACCAGATTCGAGCTTTAGAGCTCTTGGAATAGTAGAAAACTGCTTTAATCCATTAAGCTCTTGGAATCACTGCTCCCACGACGTGGCCACAGGTCGCCACGACATGGAAATGAGAACTTCTCGTATGTTTGATCGCATGAGGGCCATGAGATGGCCAAGGAAGGCCAGTATGTGGCAGTTAAAGTCAACATTGGTGTAACGCCCTGTTCTAAAAAGTGTTCGTTATGGATTTCAGAGGCCAAGGCTACGGGCGTTTTGGTCTTTTATTGGCTTTGAGGTTATTTGAGAAAGTTTCGGGCCGGGGTGTGTTGCTAGAAGCGTAGGGCTTCTCGCCACCTTTTCATGGATATAAAGTTCATCAGAAACGGACTCAGAACGAAGAAGTGGCGATACTTTGGAAATGTTGCCAATAATAGTCAGTAATAAGGAATTGTGACAAGGTGGTCCTATGCATGCATGGATGCATGTGTGTGAAGTAGCTAGGTACACCCAACGTAAGCTGGGTTACGCCCAACCTAGAAGGGGAAGTGAACGCGGGTGCGGAGAGGCGTATGCCCAGCGTACGTGTTGGTACGCCTAGCGTACGCTCGGACTCACTAAACCCTAGTTTTTAGGGTATGCCACTATATAAAGAATATAATACCTTAGATATCAGCCTCCCTTTCATCCTAAGACAGTTACCATGAAACCCTAATCCTCCCTTAAGTGTTGTTGGAGCTTTGGTGGCCATTAATGAGCATCCTAGTGTTATAGGACCATTTTCCAAGCAAAGAAGAAGCAAGCAAGGTGGTGGATCAAAGAAGGAGTTGTAGATCTGGGACTTTTGCCTCTTTCCAGACCTTTTCAAGGTATAAAGTCTTGAGCTTGAAGATTATTCTCTTAGATCTCCCATAGGATGAGTTTTTGGACCTTTTAAGTCCCAAGATTGGACCTTTATGACTCAACATGTTTTGTTAGGCCTTGAGTTGCCATTCTCTGTTCTAAATGAGTCCCCAAGGCAGAAAGTTGCCATCTTGTGTGTCTTAATGGGTTCATGCATGAGATCTAGTCATTTTCATGAAAGTATATTGTCACATTTCAAGTTTGGGCCTTTTTGGTGGGTTGCAAGTCACCAAGTAGCTGACTTTATGGATTAAGACATCAATAAGGACCTGGATTTGAGTTTGTAGCCCCTAGAGTGGAGGAATAAGCACTTAATGGAAAAAGGACTTAGCAAGAGGATTACGCCGAGCGTATGTGTAGGTACGCCCAACGTACTCACCTATGTGCCTGTACGCTAAGCGTACATTGGAGTACGCCCCGCGTAATGCTGCCAGTTGGGTTTCGAGCAATTGGGCCTCAGTGTGGGCTGTGCTTTTGACTATAGGTCCTTGGGCCTTAGTGAGCCATCAGGAGTCAGTGATTGTGGGCCAAGTAAAGGTGTTGGGCTTAGGGTAAGGCCCAATAAAGGAAGTTGGGCCCAATATAGCAAATTGGGCCATTAATGGGCCAATGGTGGCTTGGGAAGCCTATCTTGTGTTTGGGCCTTCAGAAGTCAGATTATGGGCCAAGGGCATTTTTGGGCTTAGGTAGGGCCATATGAAGAGTTAGGCCCAATTTAGAAAATTGGGCCATTAGTGGGCAATTGATGGACTTAGAAAGAATTAAAGGGTTTGGGCCTTTGTTACGACCTACACCATAGCAGGGGTAAAATAGTCATTTTACCCATAGAAGGATCCCCATTTTGATTAAGTGTTTTATTGGTCATGATAGCCGGAGAGCAGCCGAGACAGCAGTCATGGATCTTTCACTCAGATTTTCAGCAGTCAGCTCTTTGAGGTGAGTTCCCTTCGAGTAGGAACGGGTCTACGGCCACAATGCCGGCCCGTTTAGATAGCAATAGTTCCGGACTGCGGTCAGATGCTGGGGGTGGTCCCGAGAAGTAGTTCAGTGTGCTTGATGTCTTTGTGATTCAGGCATGTTTATGTGTTATGTGTTCCGGACTGTGGTCCAATGCAGTATGCAGTATATGTATTATTGTTAAATGTTATGATTAAGTTATGCTATGTTGAGTTAGTTCCGGACTTCGGTCCGATGCAGAGGGCGAGGCCCTAGTTAGTTATGGATTTCGGTCTGATGCATAGGGCGAGGCCCTAGTTAGTTCTGGACTTCGGTCCAATGCAGAGGGTAAGGCTCTGGTTAGTTCCGGACATCAGTTCGATGCAGTGGGCGAGGCCCTAATCAGTTTCGGACCTCGATCTGATGCAGTGGGCAAGGCCCAGTATGTGCTTTATGTGTTATTGTATGGTATGTGGTAGTTTGGGGGAGCTCACTAAGCTTCATGCTTACAGTTTTCAGTTTTGGTTTAAGGTACTTCCGGTAGCGGGGGGAAGAGATCGGGATGATCGCATGACACACACCGTATTCAATCAGCCTGGGATGTTTTACTCTGATAATAAGAATATGTTTTGAATTAATACTCCGATTTTATGATATGTTATATGTTATGGACTACAAATGTGGTTTAAGTAACGTATTAAAAATGAAATTTTTAGTCGTGATTTTTGGATCGTTGCAAGTTGGAGTATTATATTGTTGGCTGTGATTGAGTTATATGCAATCTGCATACCTTGGATGTTAGAATGATAGTAAGAGGTCGTCTCCTTTAGAACAGGTTACTTCGGATGCAGTAACTGTAGCATGTATGTATGAGACTCGGTAGTGTCTCACTAGTTTCGGAAAGGCGTCGATGGGGTATAGATTGGTTATATCCCCAGCGGTGGTAAGCTTAGGTTTCCAGCAGAGTAGCCAGAGGATGATAGGGAGGATTGGGAATTCTCCCAAGCTGTGAGCGGTAAGGGATTAGTCGGATCAAAGTGGGGGAGAACCCTTCAAGTATCCAGGGTTGATAGCACGCTAAACTTAAAAGGGTTAGTGATCTTCGTGAATGAAGGGAAAGTAGTCTGAGGGGTGTGTAAGTAAAGGAGTGCAGGAGTTAGGAGTTTGTGAAACTTCCCAACGTTGGGTTCATGTAATTAGGATTAGTAGACGATTGGTTTGGGAAACCAAGCTGAAGATTTTATCGACAGAACGCGAGTATAACAAGGATGTAAGGCTACAAGATAGTTGTAGCGTTCAATAACTGAGGGCTGGTTTGGGAAATCAAAATGGAGAGTGTAGTAGGACTGCGGGATAGCCGCAACATTCCCCAGCAGCGAGTTAGTGAGGGAAGTGATGTAAGACTGCGGGTAAGCCGTAATATTAATTAGCAGTTTAGTTAGCGGAGTTTGGGCGGGGGCCCGTATCTCCTAGTTCGCAGAGTGTGGGCGGAGGCCCGTATCTGCTAGTTAGCAAGGTAGGGATCAGGAAAGGGTAGTTCATTAAGATTAGTATGGAGTTGTCATGCGTATCCCTAGAGAGGCGAGACCTTGGGAGAAGCCGCTCCAGGTTACAGTTGGGCGAGGCCCGTATGTTAGTAGCAGTATAGGTGAGACCTAGGAGCAGGATTGCTCAGTAGTATGGTTTGGGTGAGAGTGGGCGAGGCCCGCGCAGTAGTAGTTAGGAAAGTGAGACTAGAGGGATAGACCGCTCTAGGATATAGTCGGGTGAGACCGTGGGCGAGGCCCGTGAAGTTATAGCAGCGCAGGTATGAGAATTCGAATTACATACCGGCGATCTATTGCGGCTCGATATTGACTTCCTGCGGAATAATGGACGTTGGAACCTGAACACCGTCTCTCTGCCAGAATATATGTGATGAAACCTGGGCTGCTTTAACTGTTCTACGAGAGCAATTTGCTCTGATGTGTCCAGGCTGATGACAATGATGGCACAACTCTTCCTCCATTGAGCATTCTTGACACTTGTGACCCGTCCACCCACACCTTCCACACTTAGACCTGCTACAAACATCTTTTTGTACCTCTTCGTCCTTTGTGGAACCACCATGACCCTTTGGGTTTTTGACTCCTACTACGGCTGAACTCAACTGCTCGGCTGGTTAACTCAGACCATGTTCCCGCTTCCTCTTTCCTAGGTACACGTCCAAACCCAACTCTTGCTCCCAAGTTGCCTCGGCTACTCCATCAACCACCTGGACAGTCTTCTTCTGACCATGAACCCTAGCGGTTACTCTATCCGTAACACGCTCAATAATTTCGGTTAACTCCTCGCGTACAGCTCGCGTAACCTCCACAACGATCCAATCATGAAGTGGACTCTCCTGGAGACAAGGTGCGTAACCCACCTCCGATCCCTGATGACAAGAGCTAATAACGGGACCCTCCCTTCCGAGGGATCCCTGTGATCCACAAACATTGGGCCCTAGAGGAACCCATAACATGGCTACCATCTCAGCGCGAAAGGCTCCCAGCCTCTCGTCCAAAATATCCAATATACCCTCCTTGACCGTACCAAAGATCACAGGAGTCTGGTTTAGGATACTGCATGTAATCTCTGCTGATACAAACTCTCTCATCCGCTCCTCAAGCTGCTCGGTCCCTGAACTCGAGCCTGATCCCTCTCTGGCGCCTAATCTGCCCACTGGTCTCTCACGCAATGTCACCATGCTAAAAACATATTACAATAACTATCAAAATACACCTCACTGCTGAGGGATCATACATACCCAATAAGTTTCCCGGTCTCATCTCGGCCCTTCTCGAATCGAGTACGGATCCTCTGCTTTTAGTAGTACAGGCCCATATTACCTTCCACATCTATCCGTAATTTCCTCGAGAATTGCCTCAACTCCACCAAGTCCCTTTTCCCTACTACTACTGCTCCCAACACTATTCTTATCCTAGGCTTTCCCTGGGGTAACCTCCAACCCGCACCCGATCCTCAGCTACTGAAGGTATCTTCATAATGCCAATTAGCCACTACCTGAATACCATCACATGTGACGAGGCTCAGATAATCCTTCGAGTAAAAGACTCGTCCCTACAATGGTTAGACTCAGACGAGAGTTACACAATAGGGCCAGATCCAGTACTCTGAGATTATTCAACCCTGATCACATGTGACTTGACGTATTCACCTAATGGCTAACTTCCATCACTTAGAGTCCCACAAAGCACAAAGCAAGTAGCGTTCAGAACAAAGGGAAAATTCTAACCATAACATAATCAAGCAATTATATTCACATATCAAGAATCTGTACTAGCATGCGGCATAAGCTCATATAATCAGGCATAACCTAAACAGGCTATCTTACCACTGTCTAACCAATACTATCATGCAACTCAAAAGAATATATAACAGGAACATAAGCCATCCTTCCTAGATCCTTAGTCCTAATCTAGCATACTGTTCTATTAAACTGATAGTCTTAATATAAACTTGTATAAGTATTTTGGGAGAACTTACTTGAGCTCGGATGATCGCAATGCAAACACCATATTTAGTCAGTATGGGATGTTTTACTCTAATAATAAGAATATGTTTTGAAATAATACTCCGATTTTATGTTATGTTATATGTTATGGATTGACAAATGTGGTTTAAGTAACGTATTAAAAATGAAATTTTTAGTCATGATTTTTGGGTCGTTGCAATTGGCCGTTGACTTTTGGCAGGGGTTGACTTTTATTTAAATTTCCATTTTAGAATGTAAACTTAGGGTTTTCCTTGTGTGGATTGATAGGAGGTGTTTAACAACCATCTTTTGGTGGTGAGAACTGTTAGATGCAATCGTCACGACATTGAGCTAGGTTTTTAGTTAGCTTTGTGGTTCAGGTGAGTCTCCTCACTGTACTTGTGGGTTGAAGGCACCAATATCGACCCATTGATATATGTTATATAAGAGGACTAGGGGTGTCCATAGCAATCGTATGAAAGACCTAGAGGTGGCTCCCAGAAAGTTGTATGCAAGACCAAAGTCTAGACTCCTGGCAATTATATGTGGTATGCTAGTTGTCTTTGTGATACATGCATGGAAGACCTGGAGGTGGCTCTTGGAACTTGTCTGTAAGACCCATGTTTTGGCCATGACATGGCAAAGAAAGACCATGTTACGACTCATGGCATAATGGCATTTGTAAGAGTATGGACGCTACATAGCAATCTATATTGTATGTATGGCATGTGGTAATTTAGGGAACTCACTAAACTTGTGCTTATGATTTTATATTTATGGTTTCAAGTACTTCCGATATGAAAGGGAATGACCTGACTTGACTGCACAACATCCCCCAGAGTTTTCCGCATTGACTATTTGTGATTTTTACTCTAATGTTTAAATAATATATTCACTTTGATCGGTGTTGGAACACCTCATTTGTATGGTTTAGCATTTTTTAAATAAAAATTTACTATGAACTTTTGGGATGTTATAGTATAATACAAGGGAAAAATCACCACAAACAGAATTCGTATGAAATAATTATGAAGGTTCAAAGTTAAGATTTTTTAGTGAGGATCCTACTTAGGACCTAAAAGAGTATGAATTCCTAAAATCCAAATCTATAGTCTGATATGTCCAAGGATATACTTTGTTACAAAGAGCACAATGAAAAACAAAATTCACCTCAAATAGACCTCATATGAAAAAAGTTATGTAAGTTCAAGTAAAGTTTTGTTTTTCATATATTTCATCAACGACCGTACTTTGGAGATAAAAAAACGTATGACTTCCTGACATCCAAATTTGGAGTGTTATATATCCATGGATAGCCTTGTTATTTATGAAACAATGAAAAACAAATCACTCATAACAAATTTCGTATAAAAGAGTTATGAAGATTTAAACTTAGAAAATAGTTTTTACTTTTTAGCGAGAAGTGCGAAAATCTACATAGATTTCCACAATCAGCCCTTAGAGTTTCACATTTAAACCTAAAAAATGATGTCGCTTTATTATAAAAAAACCGCACATCACATAAATTATCGCACGTGCTCATCTGCGAAAATGGTGGCTATTTTGCTAATTTTCCACTTTTGTAGCTATTTTAGCATAATTTTTTTGAAATATTGACTAATATGGTTGTTTTTCATGTGTGTGTGTGTGTGTATATATATATATATATATATATATATATATATATATATATATATATATATATATATATATATATATAGAGAGAGAGAGAGAGAGAGAGATGTTAGTTCATTTGTGAATGAAAAATATGTGGAGAATGCGAGATGAAATGTAGGTCACACATTTCTTCATTATTGCTCTAGTGTATTAGCGTGACAGAAGATGTAATATTCATATGCGAATATAATATTAATTGTATTCATATATAAGTATTATGTACCAACGCCCCACCTCCCCTCTCCTCCACCATCTCCCCATAACCGCCACAACTACCTTTGCCATCGAATGCCACTACCACCAACACATCCACCATTTTTACCACCACCACCTTTGCAACCAACTGCCACCACCACTTCACTGCTATCACCACCACCACCACCTCCACTACCAACCTCCATAATCATATATGAATAATCACTTGTAAATAAATGTATATGAATAAATCATATATGAATAAATTACATGTGAATATACCACGTAATAGTTATATATAAATATACTTCATTTTATATTCACATATGATGAAACATTCGAGTTTTGCTAAGTTTCCTTTTGGCACCTTTAATGAAAATTGTTAATATTTTGGTATGTGGCTAGTAGCGTACTAACCCATTCCTGATTGTAGGTTTAATCCACGTATGCAGGGCATACGTGGAGTACGCATGGCGTACGTAGTGCAAGGGTCAACTCTATTTTTTAGGGTTCCCACCTTATTTAAACATTATTATAGCACCCCCTTGGACATGTTTGACCGCCTCAATCTCCCTTTACCCTCAAAAAGAAACCCTAAGTGCATCTGGTGAGATTTAAGCTTGAAATGTGTTTGTTGGTGTCTTGTAGTGAAAAAGAATAAGAAGAAGAGGAAAAATTGGAGGAATAGATTGAGCTTGTAGATCCAGAGTTACCTTCAGATTTGTAAGACTTTTGAGGTAAAAAGCTCTCACCTTGATGGTCTTTTTTGCTAGATCTAGTTTATGGTGTTATTTATGCACTTTTGAGTCTTTTGAGTTAAGGTTGAGCATTTGATCTACTCCAGAAGCAATGGATGCTAGATCTTAGCTCCATTTAGGCCCCATGTTCATAAAAATGCAAACTGTATGGAGGTTATTAGTCCATGCAAGCATTAAGATCTTTATTAAGCTCCTTTTTGAGCTTTGAATCCCATTAAGTCATGCATGAGTGTAAAGTTGCCAACTATATATGATAAGTCACCCTTAGGAACATATGAGAGTATGGAAAAAGGTCTTAACTGTTTAAGTGCTTAATAAAGAGGACTACTAGTCAGGGGAGTATGTTGGGCGTACGAGCTGCGTACGCCCCATGTACTCAGCAGATGTGCATTTTGGGCTTGGCATTCTCGGTTTGGGCTATAGTTTGGGATTTCTAAGTTTGGGCCTTGTAGGGCCATTAGACTTCTGATTTGGGCTTTTGACTGGTATTTTGGGCTTCCCTGGATTTAGGCCCATGATGGGTTTTGGGCTCAATTTGGAAGATTGGGCCATAATTGGGCTTTGTGTTGCCATTTAAGATTTAGGCCTTTTGAGTAGTTGGGATGGGCCTTGGTTTTAGGCCAAGTAAGAAAAAGGGTAAAAAGGTCTTTTACCTGGTTACGGGCTAAGTAGCTTAGATTCTTGGTTATGGGCCGAGATTCGATTAATAATTGGATATTATTTTGATGATGATAGCGCGGGGATTTTCGGGACCAGCAGACAGAAATTCATTTGAGTGTTTCAGCAGCTAGATGTGAGTTTCCTCACTGTGTTTAGCGGGTCGAAGGCACCAATGTCGTCCTTTGGTTTTTTATGTTAGAAGGCTAGATGTTTGCGTGACTCTTGCATGTGTTATATGCGTGTATGCTTACCGGGCGGACTCGATGATCATTATGTATGCTATTTGTCTTTGTGATTATTGCATGTGTTTTTATCTGTTTATATGTTTATATGTATACCGGGTAGGGCCCGATAATTGACAGATATGTATACCGAGCGAGGCTCGATGTCGGTCGAGGCTCGATGATAGGCGGGGCCCATTATCTGTTTATTATGTATAATATGTGGTATTCTGGGAAACTCACTAAGATTTGTGCTTACGGTTTTTAGTGTATGTTTTTAGGTACTTCTGGTTTGAAGGGGAAGAGCCCGGGATGATTGCGGTGAACATACTACCTCGTTCCACATTTTTATGTTAATATGATGTTTTGTGATGTAGTTGATACACTCTGTTTTACTATTATTTTTATGACGATGTTTTGGGTAATAGTTTTAATAATTTAAAAACGAAAACTTTTAGTCTTAATTTTTGGGACGTTACAAGTTGGTATCAGAGCCTTGGTTTGAGGGATTCGGATATACTCTCGGGTGTGTATGAACTCAAACTAAGGTTTTGGTAAAATTCTTTAAAAATAAATGTTTTATAAAAAGGGTTTCTAATAAAATAAAAGGGTGTGGTGCATGCAATCGACCGAGCTCAAGTAAGTTTTCCCAAAATACCCATACATGTTTTATGATATGCTTTGATTTATGAATATGTGAATTGCAGGCTAGTTAGGGCTAAGGATCTGCTCAAGATTTGCATGATAGAATGCTAGGAGAGATACCTTTATATGCCTACTATATTAGCTTGTAGACTTGCATGCTAGTACTGATCAGTCAGTGATAGGTCGCCTATTTAGGTTATGCTTGATTTTGATTACTCAATGCTCGAATGTTGCTTGCTTTTTACTTTTTAGGAATTATCACTAACTTTAGCTAACTAGTAAACGAATATGCTAAGTTACATATTAGAAAACCAAATAATTTTAGAAGGTTAGGTTTTAAATCTATTGTGTAGCTCTTGTTTGAGTCCAAACGTTGTAGTGTGAGACCTTTTATTTGAAGAATTATATGGTGTCAGTGATATGTAATTATATTCGTGAGTTAGTTAGAGGGTGCTGGTAGTAGTTCCTTCTGCAGTTGATGGCCTAGAGTGGTGTGGTAATTGCCTTAGGAAAACTTAAGAAGAGACTAAGTGTTGGGAGACTTGTCTTGTAGAGGATTATTTGTATGGATAAAGAGTGACTTAGAGGATTCAAAGCGATCCTCGACGAAAGTACGGTTAGATGTGGAAGGTAGTACGGGCCCGTACTACTGAAAGCAGAGGATCCATACTCGAGTTAAGGAGAACCGCAATGAAACCATGAAACTTTACGAGTCTCCTCGATATATATATATATATATATATATATATATATATATATATATATATATATATATATATATATATTGATGCATATTCTGATGGTTTATATGGTCTATTTTCAGTATGGCGACTCTTTGAGGTAGACCGTTTGGTGGTTCTGGTGTTGGTGAGGGTTCAGGCTCAGGTTCTGGAGCCAAGAAGTAGGATGATCAGACGCGGGAGTTCATTTCGTCTGAGGCTACCCGCATCATACTTGAGTAGACTCCTTTGATTTTAGGTACGATTAAGGAGGGTATCATGGAGGTGTTGGAGGAGCGCTTGGGCTCTTTTCGTTCTAAGATGATGGCTTTGATTAGGGCACGTTCATTAACCTTCAGGGAGTTCCGGACATGTAGGGCTCCAAAGTACTTCAGGGAGAAGGACCTGATCGCGAGAAAGCGTTGGTTAGCGGATGTCGCTAATGCCTTCCGCACTAGAAGTTATCCTGATGAGGAAAATGTTAGAGTTGCTTATTGTCTTCTGAAATACAGAGCTCGATATAGGTGGGAGGAGGTTGGGCACTCCGTTGGTGATGAGGTTGTTGATTCGATGACATAGGACGATTTTGTGACTAGATTCCGAGCTGAGTTCTCACCAGTGATTGAGGTGTAGCAGTTGGCGAAGGAGTTCTCGGACCTTCGCTAGACTACTAAGACGGTAGCTGAGATCATCGTGATGTTCCGTGAGAGGGAACTGTTGGTTATACAGTATGTGGCGGATGAGGAGATGAAGAAGGCGAGATACCATGAGATGTTTAGGGTTGATATTCGACAGTTTGTGAGCTGATCCAGTTGTAGGACACTGGAGGATATGACTGCGAGAGCTAGAGAGATGGAGATTGATCTTGAGATGGAGAGGAAGAGGAAGCCAGATCAGGCTCAGGTTTCAGGGGTTCAGGTAAGATGCCCAAGGTATTTGATTCTAGGTCGAGAGGCCAGCAGGGCCATACCCGTTGTGGCAAGTACAACAAGACGCACGATAGGGCGTGCATGGTGGGTGGTTCTGGCTGCTTCAAGTGTGTCCGGACAGGCCATACTAGAAGGGATTGAATTGCTACTACTACCACTACCACCCCAACATCTGATATGTTTTGCTTCCATTGCAATCATAGGGGCCACAAGAAGAACCATTGTCCATGTTTGATAGTAGCGAGACTAGTGGTAACACCCGCTCGAGTGACGCTGAGGATCACTGATGGCTAACAGGGCAAGGCGGATGCACCTGTGGTGAAGAGTAGGGCATTTCAGCTGATGGCCGAGGAGTCCCGCATAGCAATCCTATGTGTGCATGCAACCCTAGAGTTGGATCTATGTTTTCACTATTAGTTATACAACTTTATGAACACAAAAAGAAACCTGGCATGCTACTATTATTTTCGAAATTCATATATAAAATAGAATACATACCTTTTGTTGTTATATAGCAATAACAACTAGTTCCTTGAATTTCCTTAGCCCTTGAAAGCAAGTACCACAAGTGTAGTACCTCTAATGGCTCACAAACACACTAGGTGAAAGGATGAATATGGGAGAGAGGAGAGAAGGGTATCTTAACCTAGATTTCGTCCCTTTTAGGGTTCCCCAAGGCTTGGACGAAATCTTAGTGCCTTAGGGTGCTATTTATACTTAAGGCTAACTAGGGTTTCAAGGTGTAAACCCTAATCCCTTAGCTTAGGGCCTAAGCAAGTCCATGGACTCCTTTCCTTAACCCCTTGGACGAAAACTTTTAGATCCTTCTAGGATTTTCATTCAAGGCTTAATAAAGGTGATCCAATGTCCCAAAGCCTCAACTAGTGAATAATTACAAAATAGCCCCTGCACTTTCAGTCAGTTCCTTTAATCCCAAAATTAATTCTAAATTAATTTCTGATTAAATACTAATTAATAATATGATTCCAGATTAATATATTATTCATATAATATATTAACAAATCATATTTATACCCTAATTTATTATTCTTAACAATAAACCAGCCTCTCTCCTTAATAATCATCCTGTATATTCACCAGTGTGAAGGCAACCCAAAAGGACCATGCACCATCGGGTCAAGTACATACCAAAATAGTTATGGACTTAGACATTAATCCAACAGTCTCCCACTTGGATAAGCCTAATAACTATTCTGTGTATGACTTCAGATCCTAATCTGCAATCGTAGCTTTCAAAAACCGCTGTCAACTCTAATCTTATCAGAAGCGTGTCCTTTAGATAAGGGATCATATATTCCTCCATTCTTGATATCGTATAGACTTGAGACGTGGATTTTGATCATTCTCTCAGTCTATGTTCTGCTTCCCGATTTCCGATTTATGACGACTGACAACAGACTATAATTGAACACATCAAGTTAGTCTCGGCTTGGCCAAGCGCTTATGCACAGATATCACTTTTATCCCACTTTGGATAAAAAGGAACAAATAAACTTTGATTCAATGCTTGCTTGCACTCACTCACCGAATCACACACAACAATATGTTTTATGACACCAAGTTATTGGTGTGTTTACATATTATCAATGTATAACCGACTCGCAAGATACAACTCACACATCTCGGTTTCAAAAAATATAAGATATTATCGTCTCACCAATCACTCGTGATAAAATCCATGAAGTGATCCAAGTGAGCATGGGTTTAATCCAATGCTCAAATCATATTCATAAGCACTCATGAACGTTGCAGCAAACATTTGCTTATGTCTAATACACTTTAGACAATCCACACACCAATTCACGACAGTCTTCATTCATACCTACTTCCAACATATGAACGACTGTGGACCATTCGAATAATTTGATTATTCTGAAATAATTAATTATTCAGGAAGTCAAAACATGCAAAGTGAAACACAAGAATAATAGTAGTCCTATATGGTCCCAAACCTTTGAGTATAAATAAAACACATTTTATTTATCACCATATCGATCACTCATTATTTGTTGTTTCGGTTAATTAACTTATTACTTGAATTATTACTACAATTGTCCCATGCTCTTAGCATGCACACAATGTTTACTTATGGTCCTTACTTTGTGAAATAGATCAAATGAACACATTTCCAATCATACTCATTTCACAACTCCCAATTCTTATCATAAGTATAATAATATCAAATTCTTGTCACTTATAGAATATGCTAGATTCTAACATTTTATGCAATGATCCTTTCGTAAAGTCATAGCTCAAAATCATTAAGACTTGGCCAATCTTTATCAGAAACAATTCTATAGATATGATGTCTCTCACTCAAAGTACATTCCTTTGAACTTCCTTCTTGCATAAAAGTTTCTAATCGAGACATAGATTCTCAATAATCAGCTCCCAATATGGAAACATTTCCATATTTGCCATATGACAACTCATTCTCAATAGAATCTTATCTATTCATAATAATGTCGATATGGTCCATCCAATACCATACTTCTAACTACTCACAAGCGACCAATCCTCAGTGAGCTTTGGATCGTCCTTTGATAGTTCTTTAATTATTTTAGTCAAAACCGATTCTAGTCCTTTTTCCCTCTAAATGCGCTAGACATTTGGAAAATTTTAGAATGGTCAAATATTATAGCATCTACAATCAATCTTATACCCGAAGCGTATAGGACACGATGCATAATGTCTTACATAAAGATATGATACTTTATCAATCTTTTGCCATAATATTTTATGTGTCTCATTCTTACAATTCAAACTATGAAGAGGGATACCGCGCGTAATCATAACCGAAATTTAAGAACACACTATGTATCCTTTGACGAAATTTATTAAAATTTCCCAATCTAAGCTTTAGATTTTGAAACGAAGTACAATATTCTCTCCCTTAATTATAGCAAAACAACTTTTCAAACCTTTACAACTTTGCAAAGTATAACTTTTGTTTTCTATAATTAATATTGCTAACCTGCAATACTTGCCTTAATAATCATACAAGCATAACATTTATGCTCCCAATATCATGATGATTATTATCATATAAGCATAACACTTATGCTCCCACTAGCTTTGACATGTATTCAGAAAACAGCTTAACTTCCAGAAAACAATACCTATTGAATTTCTTAAGTTCATATTTCTAATACCTAATGCTTTGATAATCCTTTATCTAAGCTTCTCAAACTTATACACATTTGCCTTAGATAGCTCATATGTGTGTCTAAACAATTCAGACTAATTGCCAAATCTCACAATTCGAATTATGGAAAGGGATACCGTAACCATAATCGAATTCGAGAATACAATTTCACAGTCACTATCTTCTTAAAATCTCTCTTAGTGAAAACATTTCCTCACAGTCATTTTCATGATGGAGTTAATCTTATGACACTTAGATTTTCTGGTGTATGAGTTCCTGTCCATGCGAATTTGCCAAAACCAAAGTTTGCGACAAATCCAAACTCATATGGACCGAACTTTCTCAATCTTGATTTCTTGCATTATGGTAACACGAGTGCCCACCATGTCTTCCAAGTAGTTAAGCAACTCACCATTTCATATCAATGTACTTTTCATTAACCAAGGTGCTTGCCTTTTATGCGTTCAAATGAGAACTCATATAACTCACATGCATAATTAACTCAATTGGAATGACACAGAAACAAAATAATGTCAACATGATAGGTTGTAAACCTCAATTCGTGTGCTTGTGATGATCGATAAGGTTTATTCTTGATTTGTTCTTGAAACCTTTCAAGACATTGATACTCCCACTGACTCCTTTACATATAAGATCCTCTTGTCAATAAACATTTCTTGACAAACAAATATTCAAGAGTTAGTGTAGCTTTTATCAAGACAAAACACTTCACAAAATTGGTCCTAGTTGGTCTCTTATCCAAGACATCACAACTTTCCAATTTCAAATGTGCAAGAATAAGAAAACCTTTTCCAAACTCCACATTTGATGAATGTTATAAACCTTCTTGAGACTTGTCACTCAATTCACAATCTTAACTTGAAGACTTGATATTGGAACGAAGTATGATTGACTTCTTGATTTAACCATTTCTTCAATTCTTGATTCCTCTTCTCAGACATACAATTGCACTAAGACTCATTTAGAGGATCAATTGAGATTGGTTCTTAATCATTAAGACTTATCATAAAACATAATAAAAGGTACTCTCCCTTCTTCTTAGAATAGAGAAACTTTTATCTTTCTGCCTACTTGATTCTTCTTATCCGTTCTGCTATTGAGCGAAACTCTTTCAATCAACTCAGAATTATACTCAATCTTATAAGTATAACCATATTCACTAAACTTTAGTAAATCATGACGAATATCTTTGTCACTCTTGTGGTAGACTTGATCAACGTATGACCTAGTGTACTCGATCTCCTAGTCCTTCAATTGACACTTTGTCAAAGAATTAGTCTAATTTCCAAATATGAAGTCTCTCATTCATCACGCAAGCAAGTTGTATGATTCCAAACTTCTGTCCAATTGAAACTTGGGAGATGAGAAACTTTTCCTATCTGGTAAATTCTTGACCTTTCCACAAATAATATAATTAAGAATCAAATCCATTATTGCTAATAATAGAAACTTACAAACATTAATTTTTCATACACGCCATTGCAAGGATAAATAAATAATATAAAATCAAATTTTATTTTATTGCGGAAAAATTTGTCCTTACAATGCAATTCAACTGAAAAACTATGTTGTTACATATTCCTAAGCAATCTATTCTAACTCCAAGTAGTAGCTTAAGAATCTAATCTTCAAACAATGCGATCGAAATTCATTTATTCACGATTAGATTCAGCTCACTTCTTCCCTTAAGCTTCCTCTCTTTTCTTTGATCCTACAAAACATCAAAATGTAATCTTATCACATCATGTATTAAGAATCTAGAATAGGAACTTAAAAGAGTCAGTTAATGGATTTTACCTAAAGCAGAGCCATACGTTTTGACTCTCCCATCTCTTAGATCTCTTAGGTAAATAGGGCAGCTTCGTCTCCAATGCCCATTCTCTTGGCAATAAAAGAAAATTGACTCTTTTGGAATAGCACATGGAACTACTTCAGACTTTTCCTTTCTCTTATGATCAAACTTTTCGATCATGGGATGCCTTTCGTTGCCATTGCCTATATCCATAGAGGTCTGGAAGGCAGATTCACCAATCAACTTTGCTTTTCCAGTGCGCCAAACCATTGTTGATTCAACAGCAATAAGCATGTAGGTGAGATCTATAAGGGTCACGTCGTGGTTCATCATATAGTACTCTCTTATGAACTACTATATGAGTTAGGAAGTGACTGAAGGATCCCAACATTCTTAACCTACCAATGTGCGACTTCATCTCTAAGACGTGTGCACATACTGACTTTCCTTCTTTATGTTTACTTGCCAAAATGGCTTGAGTGAGCTTGAACTTTTCAAGTCTTCAAACTTGTGTGTTAGGGAGAATAATTGGAGGAGGTGGAGGAAGTGAAGCATGATCTCTTGTTCCCCGATCGAATCATGGAATATCATCTTCATGTGGAAAGCTTGTTCCATGGGATTTAGGAAGACCATGATTGTCATAACTAGACATCTAAAAAACGGGAGAAAATTCAAGTTAAGTTGATTAGAATCCTTGATGTGACACCCAAATGAAACATCAAGGCTAGGATCCAACACAATACTCTACAACCTAGAAGATGGATGCCGTAATCTAGTTGCAGAATATTTGAAGGTAGGTAAATGACGATTTACCAATTTCCACCATGAAAGACGAAAAAGAAATTTAAGTTTTAAATCTATTGAAAATTCCTAGATTCATTGAACATTTCAATGGCATGTTTAAATCTCGATATGCCCCTCGATTTGTGACTGGGATGCCGAGGATCACAAAAGAGGGTGTGAATAACCATGCAAACTTACATGGTGCCCCCAATGTTACAGTCACCTATTCGATGTGCCGGTTAACCACACACGCTCCACCGAACTATGACAAACATTGAGTCAACCTTTGCTTAGAACCATTTAGTGTGCCGGTTAACCACACGTGCTCCACTAACGTCTTTGCAAGGGCACAAAGTGTAATTTCACGGAATTGCATCAATTCACTTTTGCCTAAAGTAACTAAGATTGTGAATTTTGTAAAAGCATTTAGTTACTTTTTTACTTCATTATACTTTTAATGGAAAGGGTTTGCCCTATCCTACCCGTTCGGCTAACGACCCTCCACCAATCAAGGAAACGGTGGGTGAGAGTGGACACCCATTAAATGGCCATTTTATAGGCCATAACCTTATACCCCCCCTCATAGATCGGCTTCGTGAATGAGGCCTACTAACGGTAAGACTAGCATTTAAGTTATACATATATAATATTAGACTTTTAATGTTATACATAGTATAAGTGTGTATTTTACACTTTTAAAATACTAGGTGGTTTAATTTTATAAATTACACTTTTAATTTAATTAAATATAAACCATATCATTATGGATTTATTAACTTTATTTTAATCATACACTTAATTAATTTAATAAAACCATAAGGGTGTAATTTGAACTTTTCAAAATTAGGGTTTTAGAATTTAGACTTTTTCAAAATTAAACATTTTAATCAAACAATTTAAATTCCAAAACTTGAGGGCAAGTTTTGAAACTTTTCAAAACATAAGCAAGAACATTCTAGATCAAATTACAAATAATGATAATTAACCAATTAATTAGTAATTATCTAAAGATGACCTAATTCAATTTCTTGCAAGATAATCTATCAAATAATTCAAATAAATCAAGTTTATCACATAAGGAAATGATTATCTAATTAATTTGACAATTATCTTTTACTTTGGTAAGGATATCTTTTAAATTAAACAATTAATTTAACCTAATCCCTTAAATCCCCTAGAATTCGAAATTATGGGATGGGATATTCAAAATCTTTAAGTACCAAATTTAAACATTTAAAGGATAATTACAAGATATGGCAATATCCAAATCCCTAAAATTGAGGATCTAATCATGGGGAAAGAGGCAATTTCGAAATTCTAGGGTTAGACAACCCTAAAATCGAAATCTTGGGGCCAAAGAAAAAGGTTTAGGAAATCTTACCAAAAAATTTCGAAATCTAGGGTTTAGAAACCCTAATTTCAAAAATCAAGCCTCCAGGGTTTATTAGCCATAAACCTTAATATGTCAAGTTCATACATTTGAATAAAGCTAATTAAAAACAAAAACCAATGGCTCTGATACAACTAATGGGATTTATACAAACAATCCTATGTGTGCATGCAACCCTAGAGTTGGATCTATGTTTTCACTATTAGTTATACAACTTTATGAACACAAAAAGAAACCTGGCATGCTACTATTATTTTTGAAATTCATATATAAAATAGAATACATACCTTTTGTTGTTATATAGCAATAACAACTAGTTCCTTGAATTTCCTTAGCCCTTGAAAGCAAGTACCACACGTGTAGTACCTCTAATGGCTCACAAACACACTAGGTGAAAGGATGAATATGGGAGAGAGGAGAGAAGGGTATCTTACCCTATATTTCGTCCCTTTTAGGGTTCCCCAAAGCTTGGACGAAATCTTAGTGCCTTAGGGTGCTATTTATACTTAAGGCTAACTAGGGTTTCAAGGTGTAAACCCTAATCCCTTAGCTTAGGGCCTAAGCAAGTCCATGGACTCCTTTCCTTAAGCCCTTGGACGAAAACTTTTAGATCCTTCTAGGATTTTCATTCAAGGCTTAATAAAGGTGATCCAATGTCCCAAAGCCTCAACTATTGAATAATTACAAAATAGCCCCTGCACTTTCAGTCAGTTCCTTTAATCCCAAAATTAATTCTAAATTAATTTCTGATTAAATACTAATTAATAATATGATTCCAAATTAATATATTATTCATATAATATATTAACAAATCATATTTATACCCTAATTTATTATTCTTAACAATAAACCAGCCTCTCTCCTTAACAATCATCCTGTCTAGTCACCAGTGTGAAGGCAACCCAAAAGGACCATGCACCATCGGGTCAAGTACATACCAAAATAGTTATGGACTTAGACATTAATCCAACAAACATATCAATAGGAACATAAATGGTTAGGAGATAATCTCATGTAGGTTTTTTTGTATTTGTAAACGTTACAATATTGAAACTTAAAAGTGGACTAATATGGAAAAAAAGGGTAGAAAATGATGGCTAGTAAGGTAACTTATGAAGATTTGAATAGACGAGGTGTTGAATATAACAAGTCCCAAATAGTAAGGATTTATTTTGAAAGTCTATATAATGAAAATTTTAGTGAAATTAGGACAGAAGTTTTAACTTTTAACCATTCTTTTAATTATAAATATATACAAAAATCAAATTGTGTCATTTGAGTAATAAATATATAGCTAAAAGTTCATGATTTTACGCATAATGTACAAGTGTTTAATGTAGGAAGTTCATGTTTAATCTGTTAACTTTGTATAATTCGTCACTTGCAACCCTTACTTTGTTGGATTAGGTGTCTAAGCCTATAACTATAATTGGTATGTACTTGACTCGATAATAGCATGGTCCTTTTGGGTTACATTCACCGTAGCAACTTGGTTGGATGAATAATGGAGAAAGAGGTTAATTGTGATTTATTAATATATTATAAGAATAATTTATTAATTGAGAAATCATATTATTTAATTAATGTTGATTAGAAATTAATTTGGAATTAATTTGGTAATCAAAAGAGACTAATTGAATTAAGGGGACTGATATTGTAATTATAAGATAATTGCAAAGTTAGGCTTATGGATCCCTAAGGAAGGGGCGGACGAATTCTATGAGGGAGTCCACATAGATTTCGTCCATAGGACCTTCTGGAAGGATCATGTGGGTTGTTTGAGGACTGAGCAACTAGATTAGGGTTTTACCTGAAACCGTAGTAGCTCATCTATATAAGGAACCCCATGGATCCCTAAAATCGGCCACTTGAACCCTAGAAGGAATACCAACCGATTTTGAGCCTCCAAAACCTCTATAATATTCTTCCAACTTGCTACTTGGTGTTTGTGATCCGTTTGAGGTGCAACAATTGAGACACTAGGCTCTTGAAGGTCAAGATCTACAAGTTATAATCAAAAGGTAGTCTTATAAACATGTATTATGTTTTGATTTCCGAAAATTGCATGATAGTTAGGGTTTATGCTTTGGATAATTTGATTTTCATGTATAACTTGAGAAAAACATAGATCTGAAGCATTAGGGTTGCATATACACCATAGGGATGTTGTAGTGCTCAAAACTCATTAGTGGTATCAGAGCTTAGGTTGTTTTTTTGTTGTATTTGATGATATGTTCAATTGTTCAAAGCTAAATGAAATCGACTTTTGGCCCCTGACTGATGAACTCGACGAGTCCAAAGCCTAACTCGACGAGTTTACTCGTCTGACTGTAGGATTTTTGGAATTTGAGCTTAAATTAGATTTGGACAATTACCATAAACCACTTTTTTCTATCAAAATCCGATTTTTACATTATGGTAATTGATATCCTAATCTAATTGGAAGATAATGGTCAAAATTTAAGATAATTACTAGATTATATGATAAACCAATTATTTGTAAATTTTGAATTGTAATTATCTTGCCAAATAAAGTTAGATTAGGTCAAATTGGTAAAATATAAAATTATATGATTATTTTATTTGTTTTCAAAATTTGATCTAGAAAGTTTTGAAAAGTTTCAAAACTTGCCATCAAGTTTTGGAATTTAAAATTTGATTAAAAAGTTTTTAATTTTGAAATATTAAATTCTAAACCCTAGTGTTTTAAAAGTTAAAATACAACCCTTATACTATTATAATATTACAAGCTTAATTATACATATATATATATATATATATGTGTGTGTGTGTGTGTGTGTGTGTAAGATAAGTCGGTCTTACCGTTTGTA
This sequence comes from Lactuca sativa, assembly GCF_002870075.4. Lineage (NCBI taxonomy): Eukaryota > Viridiplantae > Streptophyta > Magnoliopsida > Asterales > Asteraceae > Lactuca > Lactuca sativa. Next base: position 12,327,507 of record NC_056623.2, read on the forward strand.
GGCTTCATTCACGAAGCCGATCTATAAGGGGGGTATAAGGAAACTGCCTATAAAATGACGGTTGAATGGGTGTCCACTCTCACCCACCACTTCCTTGATTGATTGAGGGTCGTTAGCCGAATGGGTAGGATATGACAAATAATTCCACATTAATAAGTATAATGATTATTATAAAGTAACTAAACGTTTTTTCAGAAATTCTCAATCTTAGTTACTTTAGGTAAAATGTGAAATCATGTTATTCCATGAAATTGCACTTTGCACCTTGCCAAGTCGTTAGTGGAGCGTGTGTGGTTAACCGACACTAACTTGGACTAACAAGGGTGGCAAAGGGTAGCTCGATGTTTATCATAGATAAATGGAGCGTGTGTGGTTAGCCGACACATTAATTAGGTGATAAATGACATCGAGAGTACCGAGCACATTTGCATGGTTATTCACACCTTGTTTGTGATCCTCGGTATCCCAGTCACAAACTTGAAGGGCATAATCAAGATTGAATCATGCCATTGAAAACTCTAATGAATCTCAAAGGGTCTAGGAATTTCAATTCATTTATAACTTGATGTTCTTTTTTGTTTTTCATGGTGGAAATTGGTAAATCGTCATTTACCTACCTTCAAATATTTTGCAATTGGATTACGACATCCCTTTTCCAAATTGTAGAATATTGTGTTGGGTCCTAGCCTTAATATTTCATTTGGGTGTTATATTAAGGATTCTTATCTAATCTAAACTTTGTCTTTTTTCTTTTTCAGATGTCAGGCTCAAACTCCTCCAAAACCAACTCCTCGAACCCACTTTCTCTTTCGGGCATTTGTGGGAGGGTCACATTTGATGGATCCAATTTCAACGATTGGATTCGCAACATTCGCATGACCCTAAGGTACGAGGACAAGGAAGACATTCTCGACAAGGAACTCGTCGAGATAAATGAAAACACTGTTGCTCCCGAATAAATGACCGAGTATAGGGCTCGATGCAAAGATGCATTATGGTAGCCACTATGACTCCTGAGCTTCAAAAGTTATATGAGGACTATTGGCCTTATGACATGCACCAAGATTTGATGGAAAAGTACCATCAAAGTGCATGTCAAGAAAGGTACGAGATAGTTGCCTCGTTAATCACAACCAAAATGAAGGATGGAGAGTCCATCACAACCCACTTGTTTGCTCAAGTTGAATGCCAACATCGATGAAGAGCTGGCCATTGATATTACCCTCCACTATTTAACTCTTTGTTATGAGCAGTTCAAGATGACTTGTCATATGAACAAGGATGAAGTGACCTTGAACAAGCTTCAAGGGTTGTTAAGTGTTGTTGAAACCGGGTTGAAAGGCAAAGTTGTCGCACTACTTCTACCGCTGCTGCCCCTATCTTGTCTATTGGACAAGGGAAAGGGAAGAATATTAAGTCTCCTTCTAAGAGCCACAAGGGAAAGTCCCATGATGGATCCACTTCTAGTGGAAGCAAAGGTGGTTCTGCTGCGCCTTCTTCTAATCCAAAGGATGCAGAGTGCTTTCACTTCCATGAAAAGGAGCATTGGAAACGAAGCTGCCCGAAGTATCTGCAAGACATCAAGGATGAGAAGATAAAGCCCACCTTCGTAGGTATATATATTATTCAATCCAATAACTCATCACATGCTAGTTCTTGGGTCCTTGACACATGATGTGATTTTCGTTTAATAATGAAATTCGTTCTATTAATGCTTTCTTTAATGGTACTTTCTATTTTGAAGCATTACCTTGTATTGTTATATATGAAACGGTGATGGTTGTAGACAACTTAGGAAATAATGTATTGAATATTGATTCATCCAGTGGTTTGGACAAAGCATGCTTGTGGCATGGTCGTCTTGGACATGTTAATAAGAAGCGCATAGCCCAACTCCAAAAGGATGGAGTATTGGAGTCATTTGACCTTAGGTCCAATGACACGTGGTAGTCTTGTTTGCTTGGGAAGATGACTAAGTCACCCTTCACTAGCACTTTTGAAAGGGGTGAGGGATTATTTGATCTCATATACACCGATGTGTGTGGGCCCTTTAGATCCACCACAAGGGATGCAAACCGATTCTATGTGACTTTTACCGATGATTATAGTGGATATGGGTATATCTACTTAATAAAGCATAAGTCAGAAACTTTTGAAAAGTTCAAAGAGTTTAAGCAAGAAGTGGAGAATCTATTGAGCACGAAGATAAAGATGCTCCGATATGATCGAGGTGGTGAGTATCTTAGTATCGAGTTCCATGACTATCTTAAGGAATGTGGAATTGTTTCACAACTGACGCCGCCTAGGACATCACAGCTGAATGGTGTGGCTGAGAGGCGCAATCGAAACTTGTTGGACATGGTTTGTTCCATGATGAGTCAAGCTTCGTTGCATATATCATTTTGGGGGTATGCCTTAGAGACTGCCACCCATATCCTTAATCTAGTCCCAACTAAGAAGGTTGCCAAAACACCTCACGAGATGTGAATATAGAAATTTCCCTCATTGGCACATATCAAGGTTTGGGGTTGTGAGGCTTTCGTAAGACGAGACTCACGAAAAACTTGAACCTCGTAGTGAGCGATGTATTTTCATCGGCTACCCGCAGAAGTCCTTTGGATATCTCTTCTATAGACCGAGTGACAATGTTGTCTTCGTTGCGAGGAGAGGGGTTTTCCGAGAGAGAGAGAGAGAGAGAACTCATATGCCAAGAGGACAGTGGGAGGGAAATTGACCTTGAAGAGCTTCAAGAATCAAGTGACGAAGGAATCTCAAACACTAGCGATCAACCCGAGGAGGAAACTCCTATTGAACCGATTGACGGGTACTTACCTCTTAGACGTTCCAGTAGATTTAGTGTTTCGCCCGTATTATATGGATTCCATATAACTGCCAAGGGTGATACGTTTATTAGTGATAGTACACTAATAAATATGGATGAACCTAACAACTACAAGGAAGCCATGGCAGGCTCGGAGTCTGCAAAGTGGAAAGAGGCGATGGACAACGAGATTCAATCAATGTATGACAATTAAGTTTGGAACTTGGTTGACAATGTACCAGGTCTTAAGACGGTCGGGTGCAAGTGGATATTCAAGAAGAAGACCGATATGGATGGGAAAGTGCATACGTTCAAGGAACGATTGGTTGCGAAGGGCTTTGCTCAAAACCATGGGGTTGACTATGATGAGACCTTCTCACCAGTGGCCAAGATCAAGTCTATAAGGGTTATGCTAGCCATGGCTGCGTTTCATGATTATGAAGTATGGCCGATAGACGTCAAAATCGCTTTCCTTAATGGAAAGTCGGCTGAGGATGTTTACATGAATTAGTCACAGGGTTTTTTGGATGCAAAGTACCCGAATAGAGTATGTAAGCTTGAGAAATCCATCTACGGATTGAAACAAGCATCTCGCAGATGGAATATTTGTTTCGATGAGAAAGACAAAGAGTTTGGTTTTTTGAGAAGCGAAGATGAGTCTTGCGTATATGTCAAAGCTAGTGGGAGTATATTTAGCTTCTTGGTATTGTATATGGATGACATACTACTCATAGGAAATGACGTCCCAACCTTGCTCCGGTTAAGTCTTGGCTTGGGAAGTGTTTTGCTATGAAGGACCTCGCAGAGGCTGCTTATATTCTTGGGATAAAGATATTGAGAAATAGGAGCAAGAGACTAATAACACTTAGTCAAAGTAATTACTTGTAAAGTGTTGAAACGTTTTAGCATGGAGAATTCCAAGAATGGGGAGTTACCAATCCAAAGCAATACCAAGTTGAGCAAGACTTAAAGCCCGAGTATCGATGCTGAGATAGCAGAAATGAGTCGAGTACCATATGCTTCCGCCGTTGGCTCGATCATGTATGTTATGACATGTACTCGTTGTGATGTGGATTTTGCTTTGAGCATGGTCAGCCAATATCAAGGGAACCCTGGTAGAGCTCACTGGATAGCAATAAAGAACATTCTTAAGTATCTACGAAGGACGAAGGACTGGGTCCTTGTACTTGGTAGAAATGGAGACCTGATAGTGACAGGGTACAATGACGCCAGTTTTCAGACCGACATAGATAACTTCCGCTTTCAGTCAGGATGGGTATTTACCCTTAATGGAGGAGCAATAACTTGGAAAAGTTCCAAGCAGAAGATTGTAGCTGATTTAACGTGAGAATCAGAGTACATAGCAGCAAGCGAAGCATCGAAGGAGGCGATATGATTGAAGAACTTCATCGGAGACCTTGGAGTTATACCAACCATAAATGAGCCTATGGAGATTTTATGCGATAACGAAGGAGTGGTTGCCTTGACCAAGGAACCAAGGGATCATGGGAGATCCAGACACATCAATAGAAAATACCACTTCATCAAACATCGGGTAGAAGAGGGACTCCTCGTAGTAAAGAGGGTATCCTTAGAAGAGAACCCAACAGATCACCGTATAAAGGGTCTAAGCAGGGTTAAGCACTTACAACATGCAAGGAGCATTGGTCTGAAGGACGATATTGGTTTTAGTGATTAGATAGTTATTTAGATTCTTGTAATAGATAAAATGTAATTGACATTTGATGATTGAATAAAGGAGTTTTATTTATGAGTAAAGTTACTATCTTGTGTCAATTATTTACTATTGTTTCATTTTGCATGTTTTGACTTCCAGAATAATAAGATTATTCGAATTATCCACAATCAATCATACTTTGGAAGTAGGCTATGAGGTTAGATTATCTGATAGACCTAAACAACGAGTTTCAGAACCTGAAGAAAGGGAAGATGAGTGTTGATGAGTACGCCACCACATTCACCAAGAGGATGAAGCTATTTCCCTACTTGGTTCCTACTGAACTCTCCAAGATTCATAGATTTGCTAACGAATTGCCCACTGACTTTGGCCCAATGGTCAAAATGGCAATTAGCTTGAAAACAGCTGTTAGGGCAGCTAAGAACGTAGAGACCCAGATAAGAGAAAAGGGTCTAGAAAAAGATAAGGCAGGAGAGAAGCGGAAGTTTGAAGGATCTTCAAGGTCCAACAAGGAGAGCAAATTATCAAAGCTTGGAGGAGGAGAAGGAGGTGAAGCAAGGTGGTGAGATAAGTGCAAAAAGAAACACTCTGGAAAATGCGGGGAGGAGGTGACTTGTTTCAAGTGTGGGAAGCATGGGCATTATGCCAACGAGTGTACATTCAACAAAAGGGTGTGTTATGGATGTAACGAGGAAGGGCACTTCAAGCAAGACTGCCCAACGAGAGAGGGGGCTACAAAGCCAAATGTGCCGCCAAATCCAAAGGCGAGAGCATTTCACATGATCCTTGACGAAGCAAATGACAATGCAAGGATTCAGGAGTGAAGGCTTGACATCCGAAGGTCGAGTTATGAGGTAGCCATAAATTCATATGATGTAGCCTATTAGAGGCATAGTCTAGGGTGAAATTGAACACCTATGTAATAGTTTTAAGGAATAATAAAAACCTTCGTTTTGATATTTGATGTGTTAAGCTGTTTATGTGATTTCTTGTATGGGGACTTGGAAAAACTGTGGGACAATACTTGGGACGAGTATGAGTAGATGTGAATGGTAGTAGAGGCCTATACTACCGGAAGCACAGGACTCACACTTGGATCAGGGAAAGTCACAAGGTTACCAAGAAGCTAGTAATTGATTTCGTTTCATTCAATTATGTCGTTACCATTGTTTCAGTAATAACTAAGAAGATTGTTATTCCGACCCTAGTGGTCATATCACATTGAGTCCGACTACGATGAGTAGGTTACATGGTTCAGAGAACCAAGTTTGATGTAGCGTCCGACTTAAACCAAACGATTGAAATCAAAGCGATCAATAGAAGTATCGCGCTTGATTGTTAAAGAAGTTGGTAGCTAGAAATGCTACATGATAAAATGTGATTATATCACATTAGACCATGAAGGAAGGCATAATCCATTCCGGAATTTGACTCTAAGATACCTGAGTCTAAACGTGCATCACATGAAAGTAGGTCATAATTTGGAGTCTAACCTGAGGTAGAGAGCAGGTGCACGATCGAGTACTGCTTACAATCAATAAGTCTGAGAGATAGACTTGAAGGAATATAAAAGTTATAATTATTACCTAGGATGAAGAGATGACACATGGAGTCATTATACGAGCCCTGTTTCGTTGATGATTCCGGGACGTAATCATCCTAAAGGGGAGATAATTGTAACGCTCGCAGATCCGGGCTAGTTAACTTAGAGATAATAGGGGTCGAAAACAAATTTTCGACAAAAGATTATTTAGAATAAATAATCTTAACCAAGTTGTAGAATATGTCTCAAGGTGTTCGTACATATAAAGAACGTTGAAATCCGAGTTATAACGAAGAAGTTATGACCCGTCGAAGTTTCGCGACGGAACCGGCACGACACCGGGAAGCGTAAATAGTGAATTTATGATAGAGCGAGTTTTAGCCTTAGCAATATAAATGAAAATCGTAGAGTATGTTAAACTAAGAACATCGATAAAAAGAACGCCCAAATCTGACTTCGTATGAAGAAGTTATGATTTTTCGAAGTTTCAGATTAACAGTGTACAACCCGAAATTCGAATATTAGATCGAGCGGTTTTTAGACGACACGACCTAAACGAGAATCGAAGATCTCGTTAAGAGTAGCATAACGAGAAAAATATGGGCGAAAACGGATGTCGGATGAAGAAGTTATGAGAATTTAACGGACCAATCCTGCCCCGGCCTGTTAATAATGTAACTTTTAAAATAAAGTCAAAATTAGCCGACGGAGTCTAAACGAAATTTGTAGAGTACGTTCCCGCCTTCGCGTGGATATAAAGAATGTCAAAAACGGAGATCGTACGCAAAAATTACAAATTTTTAAAGTTAAATGTGCAATTTGCGAAGCCTGATGACGTGGCATGATCTGGACCGTTGCTTGCTGATCACGCCTCACATCTGATGATCGCCACGAAGTCTCGCATTACGCCCCGCGTCCGATGCTGGGTACGCCCGGCGTACTTGATCTTGTCCGGGTCCGAGAGTGGGTGCGAGCCAGCTGGTGTGAAGCTGGCATCCTTATCCGAGGAACGCCCAGCGTAGCCAAGGACTATGCCCAGCATAATCCGAGGCCTCGCTGGGTATTAAAGGGGGCGAGGGTCTCCAACTTTTTCACACAAATCTCCTTCTCTCTCTAAATTACTTTCTCTCTCTAGCCCCTTTTGAGTCCCCTAAAGTCTAGGTGAACCCCTAGCACCCTAAGGAAGCCCCGAGGCTCCCAGAGTCCCGAGAAAAAGTGTCTTTCGGTTTCGAAACGTTGCTCCAAATAAAATTCCGGTTTTCTTTAAAATCCGCTGTAAGTGAGCTACGCTTACGCAACTTTTAATATAGCTTTCAAATAATTATAGGAATGTTATTAGGTCCTTAAAATAATTATTTGGACTATTATTATGAGTTATATTGAGTGTTATTTAACGCTTATATAATAATAATAATAGTCAGACTATTAATTTGTCACGATTATCGTTAGACTAAACCCTAGTGGTATTGGTACTAGGTTTTATCGAAGGAAATTGTTTTGAGAGTATCGAAGCGTTGTACGAGTGCTGAGTCACCACCTTTCAGGTGAGTGCATGGTCCCTTTCAGCTTACGCATAAATATGAAGTATTTTATAAATTATGTGCTATGTATGCATATTATCAGAATACTTGCTATCTATGCTGGGTGAACGATTTTATACACGTTTTAAACGATTTAAACTGTATATGTATTTTATATCTACGAAAATGTTGGGGTAAGACATGGGTAAATGTAATAGATGAAATATGAGTTGGATGATGAGTTGAGAGGTGAAATAGACCGTGAGGTGAGGGTGAGAGGTGGACGATGTGACAAGCCTTTTTCCCAAATGATGGCCCCGTCATTCAGCAGAGTATGGATGACAACTACGGACTATTCTATACAGTCTAGTGGAACACTAGCAGGCTTGCAACCTGTAGGTGTTGTGAACGACGTGTTCACCGATGTACTCTAAAAACCCATTGATATGTATTGTGAGTGGACTCTCGAAAACGATACTGTCAATAAAACTTGACAGATGCGCCTAAAGGACTCTACCGGTAGAAGAACCTAATAGAGAACCTCATAACCCCGGCAGATGCGCCTAAAGGACTATTTCGGCAGATACGCCCCATAGAGAATGTCACAATGTTGGTAGTTGCGCCCTAGTGACAGAACTAGCAGTTGTGCTTGACAGATGCGTCATTTACAACGATGGAATTCGTACCTATTCCTTAGGATACTCCTTAGGAATAAATGAACGAGGAATAGCTGATTCTTAGGGTAGATCCTTAAGAATAAAGAAGATAATGAGGATGGGTAATTGGGTTGATTGTTTAATTGTTAAAACATAATAATTATATTATTGTGGGTTGAAAACCCTATGTACTCACCAGGTTTTCCAACCTGACCCACTCAGTTTATTTATATCACAGGTGTTGATACGAAGTCACATTACACTGAGAGATTAAAGAGATGTAGATCACTAGTGTAAATAAATGTAAGTTCCGTTTATGCTTATGTTCCTGTATTGACAATGACATCCCAAACGTTTCAAAATGAATAAAATACGTTTCTTCGAAAATGTTTTGATAACGTATTTATTGTATTTTTCTGGGAATGAATTCCGCAACATCTTTATGAAAAGAAGTACTTTGATTTTTATAAAGCATAAACAGAAAAACCGGTCTTTTCTGGCCGTGAAAATGGGGATGTCACATGTTGGCTGCTTGAGGACTAAGCAATTGGATTATGGTTTTATCTGAAACTCTAGTAGCTCAGCTATATAAGAAACCCCATGGATCCCAAAAATCTGCCACTTGAACCCTAGAAGGAATACCAACCAATTTTGAGCCTCCAAAACCTCTCTCATATTCTTCTAACTTGCTACTTGGTGTTTGTGGTCCATTTGAGGTGCAACAATTGAGACACTAGGCTCTTGAAGGTCAAGATCTACAAGTTACAATCAAAAGGTAGTCTTCTAAACATGTATTATGTTTTGATTTCCGAAAATTTCATGCTAGTTAGGGTATGCTTTGGATAACTTGATTTGCATGTATAACTTGAGAAAAACATAAATATGAAGCATTAGGTTTGCATGTACACCATAGGGATGTTGTAGTGCTCAAAACCCATCATACTTTGTATAATCCGTCACTTGTACTTGCAACACCTCTATTATGTAAATTATATTTTTCATCCTTTTACTTTTTAAAATATTACTTTTACATTCTCTACTTTCAACATTGTAAAATGTCACTTTCATCCATTTATTTTCAAAAGTTTTTGTGTTTATCCCTCGTTCCCGTAAAATTCACTATGGCTAATAGTACAAGTGGATAAATCATTTATTTTGTAAAATGATATTTTCCATCCCTTTACTTTTTAAAATATCATTTTTACCCACTTCATCTTCAAATTTGTAAAATGTCACTTTTCACCTACTTCATTTTCTAAACTTTTGTGTTTATCCTCTATAAAATAAATTCATTGTAGTTAGTAGTGTAAGTGGTAATGCACAATGTACAAGTATGTCAATGCGTAAAATGCAACTTTAATTCCTTAAATTTATGTAATCTGTCACTTTCAACCCCTTTATTTTGTAAAATGATATTTTTCATCCCATTACTTTTAAAATATCACTTTCATCCCTCCACTTTTAACTTTGTAAAATATCACTTTCACCATTTCGTTTTCTAAACTTCCGTGCTTATCCCGTAATATATATAAATACGATTTTCCACCCTCTACTTTGTAAAATGCATTTTCACCTTTTTTTAAAGTGTTACTTTCACCCTCTCAATAGAGAAAATCATTGTAGCTAATACTATAATTGTTAATGCACAATGTATAAGAATGTCAATGCATAAAGTGCAAATATAATCCCTAAACTTTGTATAATCTGTTACTTGCGACTCCTCTATTATGTAAAATAATGATTTTCATCCCTTTACTTTTTAAAATATCACTTTCACCCCTCCACATTCAACTTTGTAAAATGTCACTTTCACCCCTTCATGTTTCATTCATCAACTTTGTATAATCTGTCACTTACAACCCCTTTATGATATATTCCATCCCTTTACTTTTTTTAAATATCACTTTCACCTCTCCACCTTTAACTTTGTAAAATGTCACTTTCACACTTTCATTTTCTAAACTTTCATGTCTATCCCCCGTTCTCATAGTATATATATAATACTATTTTCCATCATATATTTTCCTTATACACAACAAAAAAACATAAAAACTCGCAATGACGATGATAGGCTTCAAAATAGTATATATATATATATATATATATATATATATATATATATATATATATATATATATATATATATATATATATATACACACACACACGATTTAATTATTCAATTACTATATATATATATACACACACATGATTTAATTATTCATCGAATATTAATGGTTCAATTTTGGTTTTGATCAAAATGACGATGATAGGCTTCAAAATAGCAAGCTTAGAATTATATCTTGAAAATTGATACAAAATAACAAAATAAATAGATATAGTATTAGTTTTTTTTCCCTAAGTGAAAACGCATGAAGTGTACGGACCACATCTGCAACCCTCTGCAACAAAAGATATGGACCAAACGGCTGCAGCATGTAATAAGAAGTTTGTTTGTATTTTAACTTTTGTAGGCTGCTGCAATAAACCGAAATTAAAATAAACTGATTTTACAAACTTAAAATATTTTTTCAACATCGAAATTTTAATAATTCTAGTCTTATAACATTGAAATAAAATTCATACAACTAAATTAGTCTTACAATAATAATTTTAGTCGTACAATAACAATTTTATTAAAAATAATTCATTCTATATTTTGCATCTACTCTTCAACAATATCAACCAAAGAGAACAATCAGAGAAAACTTTTTAAATACAAATGTTCTGACAAGAAACAAGTTAAAAACAAATGTTGTAATAGGCCTAAAAATGATCTAAAATCTATGGTAGCTAACTAGTCACCATCCTTAACAAGCAGCAGCTCAGTACCACCATCAATGGCATTATCCAAGAAATCCCTTAATTCTATTTGAAGAAATCTAAAAATCGATGAAAAAAAAGACTAACAAGATTGGAAATTTCAATTAAAATTCTGGTATTAAACCAAAATAAAATCAATAAAATAATATAATTAGTTTTTTTTTATTTTACCATTTTTACATTGGCTATTGAAACAAAAAGAGAAATACTAAAAGCTTTTTAGTCAGCAGTATCAGTTTTTTCTTATTTTTTTTTTATTTTTTTTTAATGGTTGAAAGTTCAAGTCTCGTGATACTTATAGATGAAACTAGGTGGTAGTTTCAGAAAAAATAAAAAACATTAAGAAAAACTGAAAAATAATAGAAAATAAAAATAAATATTATTTTGATAATAAAACTAAAATTGATAAATATATTTTTCAATAACTCTAATCAAATCAAAAATTGAGATTTGCCCGTAAAAAAAACATAAAAGAGAAAAGAAAAAAAGAAATGGAGTAATTCCATTTTTCATTTTTTCTCCTTCTCTTTACCAAAGTTGGTATTTGTCTATTTGAAACGATTTCTGGTTATCGTCGCAACTTGACCACTTTTTTATGAGCTTGTGGAACTCTGAAAGAAGCCATGGACCCGCCGGAGTTACCTGAGTGCCCGGTCTGCCTCCAGCCCTTCGACGGCGAATCAACAATCCCACGCGTCCTCGCCTGTGGCCACTCTACATGCGAGACATGCCTGATCGACCTTCCAAAACCACCCTTCCCTCGTACCATACGCTGTCCAGCTTGTACCCAGCTTGTCAGCTACCCAACACAAGGTCCTTCTGCCCTCCCCAAAAACATTGACCTACTCCGCATCTCCTCCTCTCTTCTCCAATCTAACCCCGATAGCCTCAACTCCAAACCTAAACCCCCCACCGTATCATCATCGCCAGACTTCATACCCAATTTTTGGTCTAATGAATTTCACTATAATTGGAAGGAATGGGTCATTCCACGAGACACAATTTCGGTAGACGCGAGTGTAGCTCTTGACGAGTCGTTTTTGCTTGGAACGGCTACAAATTCGGAGGCTTCTTCTGGGATGTCTTCCAGGTGTCTGATGAAAAGTCATCAAAAGGTGAGCCTGTTTAAAGTAGGTTCTTCTACTCATAGTAACGAGAACAGATTCAACTACAGTTACTTTGCGAAAGCTATCTGGGTTTTGTTTAAAATGAGGGATGGTGCATTAGCTGAATTGATGTTGATTCTAACCGCAAGTTTGAAGGAATATCGAATTTGTACTGCTTATGGGTTGTGGTATAACGAGGAGAATGGGGATTTATATCTGGTCTGTGAAAGGAAACATACGACTTTGTTGAATGTTATTGAATCAGACATCCAAGATGACATATCTAGTTTCGCCATGATTGGTATGGAGTTATGTGAAACCATAAGTCGATTGCATGAAGCCGAGTTAGTAACTGGATGTACTTCATTATCATGCTTTGGTATCGATGATTTTGGGCACCTATTTATCGACCTAAACGATGTGTTCATGGTTGGACATAGAATTCAAAACATGATCTCAGAGACCTTATCGTTTGCAGAAAATAAAGATAGTAAAAGATTGGAAATGTACACATTTCCTAGCCCAGAGTTGTTAGCAGAGTTTGTAAAGAAAAGAGACATTGACTTGGAGTTTGGCAAGTCAACCATTAGCTATAGTTCAGATGTATGGTCGATAGCTTGCATATTACTTTTGTTTCTAATCGGGAAGTCTTTTGGTGAGGAGACACAAAACTTCTTGTGCAGTTATATATTCACATTAGTCAATGAAAATGGTGATGATTGTGAAGAGTTACACATGGCATGGTTGGATAAAGTTTCTGGTTTGTTAGATACTAAATTGGGTTCAGACTATGTCTTAATGAAGGATCTGTTGCACAAATGTCTATGTTTGGACCCTGGGACTAGACCAGTTGTGACTGACCTTTGGAAATCCATCAGGGAATTGATTATCAAACCAAAGTTTGAGGTAATGAGAAGTTTGGAAGAGAAAGTGATAAATAAAAGCACCTGTCACTGTTTGCTTCTAGGAGACTTGTCATGGCCATTAAAGAAACCTGATAAAGTTGATAAAAATGGTTTTAAAGATGGAGACTTGGTGGTGGAGAGTGGTGTCATTGAGGGTATTCGTGAGAATTCCATAAAATGCACTGATTTGAAAGGTCATCTCGATTGCATATCTGGATTAGCTGTTGGAGGTATGTTTTTGGCATTTGTAAATATCATGAAAATGTGGTTTAGTATTTAGTGGAGATGATTTGGTTTAATAATTTTGTAGGGGGGTTTCTTTTCAGCTGTTCATTTGATAAAACAGTGAACGTATGGTCTCTCCAGGTACGCATCATGATACCATTTACATATACATACATGGAAATGATGGATTAATGAAATACATAACACAGGGTCTTAATCATGTACATACATTCAAGGGTCATGAACATAAGGTAATGGCTATAGTTTATGTAAACAGAGAAGCTCCAATATGCATAAGTGCTGATAATGGAGGTGAGATTTTCATGTGGGCCATTAAAGTTCCATTTGAGGAGAATGCTTTCAAAAGACTGAATGAGGAAAAAGATTGGCGCTACAGTGGTATTCATGCCTTGGCTGTTTCTGAAGCTGGATATTTTTATACAGGCAGCGGGGATAAGACAATAAAAGCCTGGTCAATGCATGTAAGGGCATTTCCGTCTTTTGCACATATGGAACTACTTTTTTTTTTTTTTTACATTAATTATTCTTGTAATTAAATGTCAGGATTACAGTTTGACATGTAGTATGAGGGGTCACAAATCAGTGGTGTCCACATTGGCAGTTTGTAATGAGGTTCTGTACAGTGGAAGCTGGGATGGAAGCATTCGGTTATGGTGTTTAAGCGATCACAGTCCTTTAGCAGTGTTGGGGGAGGAAGAAGCAGCAGCATCACCTTTTGGCTCTATTTTGTGTCTTGCTCTTGATAACCAGACTCTTGTTGCAGCTCATGAAAACGGATACATAAAGGTTGTTTCTCAAACTCACATTTATGTTTTACTTATTGAAGTAAGAATTTGATTTTATTCTTTGTGTGGCATGATCAGGTATGGAAGAAAGACGTGGCTTTGAAGCCCATTTCAGCACACATGAGCTCCATTTTCTCAGTTTGTATGGAAGGAGAATGGTTGTTCAGTGGTGGTTGGAACAAAACTGTTGTTGTACAGAAACTATCTGTTGATGATGATGATGTGACAGAAATTGGAAGTATTTCTGGTGATTCGGTTGTCACTGCATTGCTTTATTGGCAGGGAAAGCTTTTTGTTGGCCAGGCTGATAGAATAATCAAGGTTTCAAATATCATTATCATTCAAAACGACGTAGTTTTGAGTAAAAAATCACCCTCCTGATGGTTTTTCTTGAATTGTAAAACCAATCAAAATGACATAGTGTAGTTTTGAGCACATGTGGTTTATGAGAAAAAAAAATCAAGTGGGTGGTTTTTTATAGCATATTTTGTTTGTAATACTCATGTGTTGTATAAAATTTTGTAGGTATACAGTTTTGGAGGATGATTTGGAATCTATGAAGGAGAATAGTTAAAAGCTTCTTCATGGTATGGTTATGACTTATGAGGTTATAAGGTGAGTGGCAATATTGTATTGTATGAGGATATAACTATTTTAAAGATTTTAAAATGTGTACATATAAACATACTACTAAACATATGCATATATGATATACCCACCCACATACATAGCACTGTATATACAAACATATACTGATACACAAGCAAACTAATATACCCTTATAAATACATGTAGCCTATACACATACACTTAAACACATGTACATTGTACATAAGCATGCATGAAAGAAATATATGAGAAATTGTTTCTAAATATAGTAACGACAAGTTATGTAGTGTATGAGGTGAGTTTGTGCTTGAAAAAACAGTATTGGTGTTGGAGCGTGATTTATATTGGTTTTGGGTGCTGTGTTTATATATAGTTTAGTGAGTTGTTTGTTTTGTATTAGGATCATTTGTGGTACGTGGTTTTATTAAACAAATGGATTGACATCGTTAATGGATTTGACCTAATATTTTATGAGTTTTTAATTTAATTGGTTTTTTATGTGTGTTTTTTGGTATATCTGTTATAATTCATGCTTTAAATATTTGATGGTTTGTTCAAGATACGGGTCTTTGACATATTTATTTGAATTGAAGGGGTTATGATTTATATGGTAAGAAACATGTAATAGCATAGATCATTGTCATCTTAATATTAAGAAACTACGATATTTTTGTACGTAATTTCTTTTATCAAACTTTATTTCCAAAAATATAAAATTGGTTTTCAATAAGTTGAGGGAGAAAATTATTTTTAATGAATTATTTTTTAAAGCAAGCCCTTATTAGAACAATCGTGTACGTGCACTGTAAGACATAATAGTTTCGTACAAATATAACTCGTAAAAACTCTTATTTGAACCAATGTTAGGTATCTATGGAGCATGAGGTGGGTTTTCATTTTTTATTTTAAAAAAAGCAATAAGTGTTGATCCTAAAGGCGTTGCCAAAAAGTAAAAGAAAATCATTTTTGAACACAAGAAAAACAAAATCTCGCCAATCACACCACAGGTTTCATATCATTGTTATTAGGAAAAAAAATGCATTGAAAAAGCAAAAAAAAAACAATTACAGTTGTGGGCTGAAATTATTATACAATAGAATTAGAATAGTTAGCGGTTTATGGAATGACATGAGTTTTATTTGTTGGGTACTAACACTACATTAGTTCATCAACATCTGCATCATACACATACACATACATTCATATTACACCTATGACACTTTTAATTAATTAGACCTTAATTAATCAAGTAATTAAGCCAATAACCAAAAATCCTTACGCCATCTTGTGCTAATCAGGTACCCACCGATCCCTTTGCTCTGCTTCCTGACTCCTATTGTCAAACATTCCACCGTGTTGATACATTGCTCCACAAACCTCTCTGTGCTACTCATCCCTCCCAAGCTACAACAAATACCAAAATACTTTCATTATCTTTTAAACTTTACCTTTTTTATAATCAATCAATATACCTAATATACTTTACTTTTACTTGAAATAGTAGCATACTTATTATTCAAATTTTCAATATAAAGGACACGCCAAAATGATGTTCTTCTGTGTATATTCCCGCTTTTTTGAAATTATTAACAAGACAAAAGATTCAGTCAGCTTTTTCATAAATAGTTATGTCTTCTTTTCTTTATGTTGATTTATACAACTCGACTTTTAATCAAACTCATTAACCAGGTACATACCGATGTTCCTTGATATCGACAGTCTTATTAAAAAAAGTGATGCTATTTTTTTTTTAATAAAATAAAGATAAAAGGTTGTAAAGTATTGGATTTGACCCGGTTTATTTTTTAAATAAATAGTTTACCAATTTCTTTCCAAAAATAAAATACAATCATAGTTTGCATTGAAATCGATTCTTTTTCAATTAACTTCAATCAATGCATTATTTTAATTTACCAGTTTCACTATTTTACACTTTTTTTTTTTTGCATTAAAGTCTTTCCAATAAATGCACCGTCATTTAAGTGTTAGAAATAAATCAAATAATAGACCAATAGAGCATCATCGTTCACAAATTTAACCTTTTTCTAGTGTAAAGCATTCATATCTACAAAATGGTCCCTCAATTTTGATAACTTATTTACTTTAACTTTATTTAAATGTATACTGGTTGTATTAATTACTACATTAAAATTAGTTTTGATATTTTAGTAAATGTGCTGAAAATGTAACTTTTTTTTGTTATTTAATGATATATTTCTTTTGGATAATAAGAAATTTTAGTTTTGTTAAAATGATATAGTAATATAATTTATCAAATCACTTGAAAAATACTAATATGTGGGGATACTGTGAAGTAAATGTATATAATCAAACATTAACAGGGAATATACTTTAGAATATTTTGTTTTGATGTAAAATATAGTGCAATATATTTCAAATGAATTATTGTTTTTATAAATAATTTCCACCAAAAATCAGTGATGGGATGGAATAGATTCACCCTCACAAAAACTATGTAGTAGGAGGAAGATGAAAGAGAGATGAAGAGACAAACCATTGAAGGAATGAAGAACTCTTTTGACCCAAAACAAGCACCGACACCTCTAGCTTCTTCACTTGGCTCACAACTGTTGCCAGCTTTGGACCTTCAATCACTAATGCTTCCACTTCCACCTGTGGACAAATTCAGTCACCATGTTCAGAAACGCCATAGATTTCAGTCCAGATCTCATATTGCTCACAAACAAAATGGGGAAATAAAAATGAGGATCTGTCGCCGTCAACCAAACTGGTGTAACGCAGATAAAACTATCCCCAAAATCAATGTGACAGAAATGTTTAAGATCTAGAATAATGCAGATCCGTAAGCATTTTTACCTCAGGTTTACAGGCCTTGCAGAGGGTACCAAGCGAGGTAACCAAAAGATTTGTAGGAGCCGAAGAAGAAGAACCACCTTGACTTTCCTTGTTCAAATTAGGGCTAATCTGAAGAAGAGTAAGCATATCCCCTTTATTAGCGACATGTGTAAGCGCCCACAACATAGCATGCTTGGAATGCAACGATTGATCCACTACAACCATGACTCTCTTCCTCTTCTCCATCATCCCAGTAGTACCAGATCCCGAGCGTCCAGCGTTACTTCCGTACATCCCAACACCTTCCATCTGCATCAAATGCGACTCCCTGTAGCTGCTGCTAGCTTTTTTATTGTAAGTACTGTATCCACCCCATCGCTTGGATGTTGATTTCCAGCCTTCTTTTTCACTGAGTTGCCTTAGAAACGATGATTCTGAGGTCGGCATTCTACTTAGAAGCCAGTAGTACAATGGATTGAAGGCCGATGTAAATGGGGTACAAGGAGGAACAGGTGTGTGTGAATGTGTGTGTCAGTGAGAAAGAGCGGGTGGAGGGTCACAAGGGTGTAAATATATATAATAAGAAGAGTTGTTGTGTTTGTATGCGATTGATAATAAGGTTGTGGCGTGTGGGAAAACAACAACTTTGACCGTACCCGGTAATCCAGTGCGTTTGTGTGAAATAGAGAGATGGACAGAGTTTTCCTCATGTATTTCTACTAATTCTTTAATACTACTATTTTAAAAATTATCACTATTTCTAAATATATTTGATAATTTTATATCCTTTATGCTTTGGGTACTACCCATCACAACATTTCAAAAAACTTTTTTCACCTAGTTGAGATAAGAACAAACACAAAACTACTATTTCAAATACAATATAATTAGTATTGTCTCCCAAAAATATAATAATCATAAGATATTGTTGTTTTTATATGTAATATGTAGTGTAAAAATATGTAATAGTATAGTTGAGATAAGAACTAACACAAAACTACTATTTCAAATACAATATAATTAGTATTGTCTCCCAAAAATATAATAATCATAAGATATTGTTGTTTTTATATGTAATATGTAGTGTAATAGTATTTGTGTATTATGTATGACATCTACTTTAATTTAATGTATAGTAATATCAAATACATGTCCTATATAAAATAATATAAAATTAGGTATATGTCTAATATAGGTAATTGACTAACAAAAGTTATTTCGTTGGTTGTTGTTTGTAAAATACTGACTATATAATGATCATTGATCATATGAAATAAACAGAACGAAAATTTATGAAATGAATTTACTATTAAATTTATTGGTTGAAGTTTCTAACTTCTCAAGATCACCTACCCTAAAGATACCATAAAAATATCATACAAGAATTTGATAAGGAGAAGAATGTCATAAGATCACGATCAGGTACCCTCTTATTTATCATTTTTAAGACTTTATAATTTTTATTTTTAAATATTGTTATATTATTATTTTGAAAGTTTATATTTGGATATCAAAGCTAGATTATGATGTCTATATCTAATGAAAATATAAATGAATCTATAATCATTAGTAATGAAGAAAATGAATCAAGATATATACTAGATGCACTAGTTGGTAAAGATAGTAAAATAAATAAAAATGCTATAAGAAAAACAAATTTTACACTATAAAAAACATAATTTTAAATATAATATGTTTAGTAATTTATTTTTTAGAAAAATGTCATTTATTAAGGAAAGATAGCAGGTGAAGAGTCGTTCCTTATAGAATCAACTCAATCAAATATTATTATTCCTATAATAAACAAACAACTACTAAGAAATAGAATATAACATATTAAAGAATTAGACCGGTTAAAAATAACATATATTCATATACCTACAAATCAAGTAATTTTAAAAAACAATTTTAGCGACTTAAATTCACCCATAAAATTAGAAATTAGAGATGATCGAATAGTTAATGATCAAAAAAGTATTATTGTCAAAGGAAAATGAAACCTTATAAAAGGAAAAATAAAGTTTAATATAAATATTCAGTTATGACTAAGTTTAAAAGATAAAAATGTAAGTAATAGTATTATAGTAAGATATAGATTATTAAGATAAAGTTTTATGATAAAACGCAATCACCATTTCAGTATAACATACCAAATAAATTATGCTCTAACAAACTCTCATCGTAGTATTATTTTTAAAACAAAAGATAAAATTCATATTGATAAATTATTTGAACCATTATTATCCCTTTGAATCTCCAAAATTAGAAAATAATAGATTATTTCACGAATCAAAATTTTGAAATACGTTAAATACACCATTAATTAAAAACAATCCCATTACATACATAAAACTAATAATAGAACATATTCATATTGAAAGAGAGAAGGTGCCATCCCAATCAGCATCACTATAGACACGTAACTCAAGAGATGACGTCAAGGGAAACAAGAGGGTTTGACATTGAGTGCCACGAAGATTTCTCAGAATATGGAATGCAACTCCCCAATGAACAGGGATAGGAGCAGTAACAAACTGACTGACAACATGAATAGAATGAGCTATATTTGGACAAGTAACTATGAGATAAACGAAACTTTCCACGATAGTCCATGCTAGATGCATTTTATATGCATCTTTTAACATGTTTTTCTCGATATTTTCCTACAAAAAGCTATTATCTTCTTTGCATTGATATAATTTGCGTATTTCTAATTTTATTTATAGAATACCTATACTACTCACTTTTGTTATGATTTTTCAGGACAAATTGGAGCACAACAGGAATTCGACACTTTAAGGATGCGGTAGATGGAGCATTGGAGCCAAATGGGAGTTGGAGCTGAAGAAGGATGTTTAGGAACAACTTGGACTGCTTAAAAGGAAGGTCACAACCAAACCACAGTGAAAAAGAAGAAATGTAATCGTAGAGTTCCATAAATGCAATCGCATATATTGATTGAAGTTCCAATTGGCTCGAAAAATCAATCTGAAGAAAAAAATGCGATCACATATTTATCTCGAAGTTTTAAAAAGTTCATAAATGGCATTGTACTTCATTAAAAAGGTTCAGGATGCGTTTTCGTGAAAAATGCGATCGCATTTCCTATATATGCGATCGTAAAATGTTTTGAATTTCTACTATGCCTATAAATAAAGCTCCATAACTCTTCAGTCAAGGCTAATAGCGATTCCAAATGGCAGAGAGATAAACTTTTGAAGATTCCAAGTGCCAAACAAAGATTGGAAGAACCCGATACAATATGTATTATCAATTTAGTAAAATTTATCAGTTAGAACTTAATTTCATCTTTTGTAATTCGTTTTTAGCCACGTCAGGCTAAAAAAACCCTAGATTTTAGTTTCACAAAAGACTCGACTCTTCGTGCGAGAAATCATTAGGCACGATTTTTTATTGTGTTTATTGTTTAGTTTGATTAGTTTTATGCTTAATTGAACGTCTGATTTGAAATTCGTTTTTGTTGGCCACTTTAATTGTTAATGAGTCATTCCAGTTATCTAATTATCTAGATCTGGAATTGTCTTTACTAATTAGTAAAAATAACAAATATTATATTTGTTCGATGTTATAATTAACTCTAATATAAACCGATCAGACAAGTCTTTATGCTTCCGAGCTCATGAGAAGTATTAGACTTTACTGAGAATTTTACACTGTGTCTAATGTTATTTTTCTTAATTAATTAAGAGCTTATTTTAGTTAATTCAATAAAAAGTAAGGTTTAATTCAAAGTGATTGTTTTGGTTAACCATTTTAGTAGAAGAAAATTGTTAGAGCTTATTAATGATTTTCAATACCCGTTTAAATAGTACACAATTCATTAATCATGTCGAAAGTTATTCGCATGATTAGGAGAGTCACCACGAAACTGAAATTGCTTTTACCTTCTGAATTTTTATCAAGTATTTAAGTTGTGTTTTCTTTTATAATTTTTTGTTTAAATTAGTTTTAATAATCATAAAATCCCCCCATTTTAATTTATGTTAAATTAATGTGTGCCTTATGCAAGAGAGGCATAGAATATAGGATGTGTCCCCGTTGATTCGACCCTGCTTTGCCACTAGGGCAAAGGTCGTCATCTTTGCCACTAGGGCAAAGGTCTCCTCATAGTCAAAATTGTATTGTTATAAATACCCTTTTGCCACAATCCTGGCCTTGTGTCTCTCAACATACCCATCATACTTTGTTTTTATCTTGTACACCTAATGATAACTAATCCTATGTTTACCAGGAGGAAGTGAAACCAAATCCCATGTATGAGTCTGATAAAGAGCAATAAGTTCCTCAGCCATAACATTTTGCCAAAGAGGACCTAATATAACCTCTTTATACGATTCATGTTCAGACAACTGATGAATGTTGGCTATAAATGAAGTAAATGATCATGAGTATGTAGAGTAAGAAAAATCTAGAAGTTTGGTGGACTTGATAGGACAAGTAGACCTCTTAAGGGGTGGTGAAGGTGGGTCTTCAATCTCAGTAGTCAAAGGGACAAACTCAAGAACATGAGGAGTCAAGGAACTCTTTGAAGGAGTGGGTGTGTCATGAACTAGAGGATTGAATACCCATTAAGCATTTGGAAGTTTGAGTGTGAGATTTTTGTGTGTTTCAAAGGAAGAAGAATGTGGTGGTGAAGCTTGGAAGCTAGAAGCAAGCTTGGACTAGAAGTTCTGCATTATTCCCCATCATTAGAAGGTATAAAGTTCATACCTTGATGGCTAGTTTGTTAGATCTTGTATATGTGTTGATTTAATGTCCTTTTGGTCCCAAGTTGATTAGTCTTGAGCATGGCATGTTCTTGACCCATTAAGTCATCCTTTCAGACCTTAGGAGGGGTCTTAAGCTATAAAAATGTAGTATTATGGGTTGGTTTTGCTCCATGCATGGTGTGGAATGTCTTAAGGCATTAAGATGTTGGGTTTTTATGGATTAAGCACTTAATTGACATGAAAATTCATAAAGTTTGAAACTTTATGACTCTAAGGGGTATTTTGACCGTGGATCTGAAGATTGGACGAAAGAGCTTAATGCAATAAGCTCTTAAAGAGATTTTTGGAAACTTGGGTGTACGCCCTGTGTAATTTGAGTATGCAGTGCGTACGTGGTCAAGCCCATCAATGGCGGTCAACGCTGGAGTACGCCCCGCTTACGTGCACTGTGTCGACTCGGCTGGGTTGACTTAGTTGACTTATGGATTTTGACCGGTTTAACTTTGGTTTTGGCCAAGTTTGACTAATGGGGTATTTTGGTTAGTTTTTGAAAATTGGTCTTTTGGATGGTGTTTGAGAATTTGGTATTTTAGACAGATGGATAGGTGTCGGTCAGAGCTGAGATTCGGAATAAGATCTCATCAACTATTGATCAGATTGAGAGATGATTTTTCCTCACTGTACTTGCGGGTCGATGGCACCAAGGTCGGCCTATTGGATTAGATGTCATGTTATGTGATAGTATGTTATCGTGTTGTAGTGATTTGTTAGACCTGTATCATGGTATATAGGATGATGTTATGTTTAGTGGTCTGTAGATCTGCATGATTTTCTGTTGACTGGTTATATGTTTATATGTTATATGTGCATATGTTTGGTTGGTGGTTGAGGCTTTACTACTATGTACGTGAGCCAACAGACTGGGGGAATTTCAACCCGATGGTTGATTGGGCCCGAGGGTATTCCATCCCGAAGATGACAGGCCCCATTGTATATTGGCATTCCAACCTGGGGTATTCCATCCCGATGATGATTGGACTCGGAGGTTGAGTGGGCTTAGGGTATTTCAACCTAATGGTTGATTAGACCCACAGTATATTGAGATTCCAACCCGATGGTTGATTGGGCCTTGGGGTATTTTAACCGTTGGTTGATTGGACCCATAATATATTGGCATTCCACCTAAGGCATTCCATCCCGAGGATGACTCGACCCGGAGGGTGACTGGGCCTGGGGTATTCCAACCCGATGGTTGATTGGACCCGACATGTTATTTGTATATGTTATCTGTTTGTGTTGGTAGTTTGGGGGAACTCACTAAGCTTCGTTCTTTTAGTTTTAGGTTATGGGTTCAGGTTCTTTATAGGACCGGGGCGAGGTGAAGACGTGACCGTACACATTATTGGTTTTACTACTGATTAGATCTTGAGAGACTCTAATTTTCAATCATGTTTTGGAAACAATGGTTTTGTAAACACTTTTATTATTAAAGGGGGTTGTTTTGAAAAGTTTAAATTTGTTGAAATTTTTGGGATGTTACAGCCCCAAAGGCCATGGTTCATTCCTTTAAGCCTACGATTGAGGAGGCTAGGGCGGCGCTGGACGTCATTACTGGTATCTTTTCATTTATGATTTTGTCAAGTTATTTTATTGTATGCTTATTATAATAATTATGCTAGGTACCTTCTTATTGAATTCCTTTCCTGCTCTTGTGCTTTTTGACTTAGGTGCAAGTCGGTCCTTTGTGTCTCGGTCCTTCAGTAGGAGTTTTGATATGTCTCTTAGAGAGTTGGAGTGTCCGTTGTGGATTTCCATCACCAAAGAACACAATGTTTCCACATTAAGCATTTTTCAGGATTGTACTTTGGAGATTTTCTAGGTGTCTTACCTAAACGATTTGATCCTTATCCCGCGAGGCAAGTGGAGTTCAGGATCAATCTAATCCCCTAGTGCAACGCCGATTGCTAAGGAGCCATACCGATTAGCACCACCAGATATGCATGAATTCTCCTCTTAGCTTCAGGAGCAATTGGGCTAGTGGTTTATCAGACCGAGCAGTTCACCCTGGGGAGCACCAATTGTCCCTTGGCATTTGACAAGGGACTCAAATTCGAACGACTTCTATCATTAGTGTTGGAATGTGGACCTACTGTCGGTATCTTTTTTATTCCTACCTCTTTGTATAACCCATGATCAAATTTAATGGTTACCATTATTTGTTATTATTTCATTTCACAGGTAGTTGGCATCTAGCCCTTATATTGCTTGCTAATACTACATGACTTTTATTATCATACCGTTTATCAATTAGGGGGTGTTTGTTTTATCTTTTAAAACATCTTTTAGCTTTTAGGAAAAGATAAAAAGTTAAAAGATGTTTGGTAAAAGCAACAACTCTTGTTAAAGCTACTTTTGGATATAAGGAAAATTATTTTTTTGGAAAAGTCAGGTAAACCTGACTTTTTGCAACTTTTCCTAAAATGACTTTTGCCCCCTCAGAAGCTAAGCCAAACACCCCCTTAATATATCTCTTTGTGTATGTCTAATTTATCTACATGCAAGACACTCTCACAGTATTCCATGAGCCACTTGATCTTGATACGGTACTTTGTTTAGAAAATATATGGTTTTTTATTTAGAATTACCCACTGATATGGGGAATTTTACATATAGCTGGTTGATTACCATGAAATTATAGAATTACCTATGGGTTTTGGCATTATGAGGAGCAAACTTGGCCAGGGTCTTATATGAATCTTGAAGAACTAGAGGTTAGTCATTGCTTTTTTATAATTAAGGTGTTGTTTGTTTTTTGTCTGCAGATCTTTTTGGCCTCTTCTATCCGCGCCGCACAGACCACGCATAGACATGAGGCTTCGCAAATTGTTTGTCTTTTTGAAGACTGCTGACCTAAAAAGGTCAGAGCGTCCTTTTCTTGGCGCAGATGTGGACCAGAGTTTTCAAACCTCTTCAAACATCTTCTAAATAAAAAAACACATAATTCTGTTTTTTTTTTTTGTTTTTTTTAAACTTAGATTTATTCAGACTTTATCTATGATAAATAAATTGGAAAAAAGATACAATACTTAAAGAAAAAAAAGGTTTGATAACATAATCATGACCTTTGTGACAAATTTATAAATAAATATTTAATTACAATAATAATTTGTGGAGCTGTTTATATAGATATGAAAAAGAAAATCATAATATTGTCTTATATTTTTTGTGCCAAATTTTATAAAACATTATTTAATGCAACATCGTTTATTTCTTGGAAAAAATATATATGGTCAGTTTTTAATTGATTTAATTGAAAAGGTAAAATAAAAACTTTGAAAATTTTCATTTTAAATCAAAGTTTATTTTCATTCATGTTATATGTTAAATTCTTTTATCCCTAATTACAATGTTTACATATAACTTTACGACCAAAGTTTGTTGGTTTCTATCAAATTTATAAAATAATTCTTACCATTTTATTTTCACTTTTTATACAATAATACATAAAAGTTAATCTAGATTTTTAATTATCTATAATAAAGTCATAAAATTGTAAAAAAAAAAAAATCTTTTAAGTTTAAAAAAAAAATCAGTTTAAGATTTTAATTTATTCTAACACCCTGCAAATGTTAAAAAACAAACAATCTTTTTCTTTTAGACTGCAAACGTTTGGTTCACCTCTTCTACTGCAAAGGTTTGCAGATATGGTCCGTAAACTGCAGACATTTTGCCTCAGGAAAAACAAACAACACCCAAAAGATCATTTCATGTAATTTCTATCCAGGTGAAGTGCACATGGGTTATGAGTTCTGTAATCACAACATACTTGTATTATTTATTAATAATAACAATGTATAAACAAACTTATATTAGCAACCTAATTAAATCTCTTTACACCTAATAACAACCTACTTCCAATTACTTAAACGTAGTAAAACATACTTGCATTCTTTTCCCCTGTTATAGCAATATATGCAAAATGATACTTGTATGCCATTTTACAAGTTTGAAGTTATATATTGATATTAGCGGTAAAAAATTATAAATATGTAGCTATTATGATTAAAATAAATGTTAACTTTTGAGGTTGTTTTGCAATTGTAGGTTAGTTGATCTACATTTAAAACTAATCAACACCACACTACCGGTTACAAAAGTTAATGAAGCTCAAGGGACCAACATCCTCTCATTATTTGTTTATTTCGGTTAAGGAATTTCCATAAATACTTTTCAAAAGAAAAATACTCATAATAAAATAGTATGTAGTAGAAAGATCCTTCATGGAAGACAAAGTTCAGTCATTTTGCCTATTGTTCTAAATGCTCCAAACATATCCCCACCACTTATGCAACAATACATCCAGAATTCAGAGCTTTCCTACGAGTTCCTCCATCCCTTTTAATGGTGGTAAACTAACAAGTGCTTTTAAGTTTAATGGCAACTACAAATCTTCTTTAAGTGCTTCTAACTTTTAATATTTGCCCTTGTGGTATCATATCAATATAAACAAATGCATGAATAAACTAGGGAACTTCTTCTAATTGTATTTAAATGCTTTTAATTCTTTTAGATATCTTTATATTAAATATAAGATTATGAGTATTTTATAATAATATTTACTAAATTATAATAAGTCATTCGTAACTAAACTTATCAAACCACTTGTGTGAACTTTGAAAATAATTGATATATATATATATATATATATATATATATATATATATATATATATATATATATATATATATATATATATATATGGGAAAAATAAATATATATTACAGCCCTACCTAAGTTTAGGTACAAAACCTCATTAAACTACGTTGTTTTATTAGCTAAAGATTACAATTAAGGATTCATAATTAACACTTGATGTGGTAGATTCAATATTGAAGCAATAATTTTGATAGTGAAGCAAATATGTTAATTATCATTGACCTTCGTGGTGGTGGGAAACATTAATTTTCACTAACGTAAAGTAATAAACGATAATGGAGGAAAAAAAACATGAATGGCCAAACGATAACAGAGGAAAGAAATGCAATAGAGAATTGTATATTTACTAAGCGAAAACTGAACCTGTTATATTTACAAAGATGAAACTCCATAATTTAGAGGTTTAGTATCTAAGCTTAGGTGGGGTTGCAATGTATATTTCATATCCCCATATATATATATATATATATATATATATATATATATATATATATATATATATATATATATATATATATAGGTTAGGTTATTTTGTTTTTGTTAAGTATTGTGTGCCCATGTAAATGATTGTAGGCCAATCATTTGTGGTAATTTAAGAAAGTGATTTTCTTTTTAAATTAAATAGAAAAAAATCAAATAAATGGGCTTTAATCAGTTGACCGGTCAAACAAGGGTAGAATGGTATTTTGCCCCGTCATTTAATTAGGAAACGGTGGATAATATGGAATGATCAACCGATAATCCCAAATATCTCGCTTACTCTCATAATCAAGAACCCAAATCCTTAGGAGGTTGAAAAACATTCTGATTTATTGTAATCAGTCTTCAAAAATCGGAAGATCATTTGAAGGTTTTTCTTATAAATATCGACATTTATCCCTAGAAGACGGAATCGACATTTGGGGGCTTATATTAACGGTATTCTGCAACCATGAGGAGTACATGATCCAGTTCATTTAAGTCAAAGTTCAAGAACACAGTAGAAACGACGTTGAATCTTGAAGACGACAATGATGATTTCGTTGCTGAACCTGAAGGTAACAATTTTTTTGTGGTATTTAATGTTTATTTAGTTCGAAAAATGTAGTAGAATTTAGGAAGTGTTTTTGAAATCTTTTATATGCATGTATGATTTGTGGTCTGGAAGAAAAATGTATCATTTTTTCGTATTTTATTAAGAATCGTTACTGTGTATGTTATTCCGCCAGAATGTTCTGTTTATATGAACGTGACCATGGTTGTTATTCTGCTAGAATAAGTATACTTGTTTTATTGGTTAAAATTGTAAACTAAATTACTATATTTAAGTTGTTAGTTAGCTTTTTTTTATAGGTTTTAAATTCTAATGGAATCACAGTTTGTATATGATTTATTACCTAAAAGTGAAAAAATCGTAGTGATTGTATGTTGAATAAGGTTATATGTTTCATATTCTAATAGAATGTTCTGTGTATATGAACCTAAACATTGTTGATATTCTGGTAGAATTGTAATCTAAATTTCTATATTTAAGTAGTTAATTAACATTTTAAACTGAAAAATTCATAGTTCTTGTATGTGGAATAAGTATACATGTTTCATATTCTATTAGAATGTAATGTGTATAAGAACCTGAACATGGTTGATATTCTGATAGCATAAGTGTACTTGTTTTACTAGTTAACATTGTAAGCTAAATTTCTATACTGAAGTAGTTAATTAGCATTTTATATATAATTTTAATTCTAATGGAATCACAGTTTGTAGATGATTAATGACTAAAACTGAAAAATTGATAGTTCCTGTATGTGGAATAAGGTTACATGTTTCATATTCTGGTAGAATTGTAATCTAAATTTCTATTTTTAAGTAGTTAATTAGCATTTTAAACTAAAAAATTCATAGTTCTTGTATGTGGAATAAGTATACATGTTTCATATTCTATTAGAATGTAATGTGTATAAGAACCTGAACATGGTTGATATTCTGATAGCATAAGTGTACTTGTTTTACTAGTTAACATTGTAAGCTAAATTTCTATACTGAAGTAGTTAATTAGCATTTTATACAAAATTTTAATTCTAATGGAATCACAGTTTGTAGATGATTAATGACTGAAACTAGGGGTGTTCGTTTGGATGGATCGGTTCGATCCGATCCAATTAAATAAATCCAAATTGATTTCGGTTTTCAAAATATGAATCCGAATAATCCAAACTAAATTCAAATCCGATCCGATCCGATCCAATTACAATTCGGTTGGATCGGTTTTTATGATTCGGTTTTCAGAAAGTAAAACATTTTAAAATGACATATAATTATAATATTATCTAATTTTTATAGAAGAAGCAAAAAATTATTTAATTGTAATTTAAATTTTATAAACTACTTAGAATGTATATTATAGTTTAATATTTAATAGCTAAAGAACTTTTAAGAGAAAATGCATATTAATGTTTTTTATTAGATGAAACTTTTTGAACTTATTTGAAAAAATAAATTATAAAATTAATAAATAGTTATAGTTATATTAAAAATAAATAAATAATAAATTGTTATTCGGTTTTTTTGGATTATTCGGTTCATATTTTATAAACCAAAACCAATTTGAAATCCAAAATAGTAATTCGGTTTTGTTGAAAACCAATCCAAATATCCAAATATCCGAACCAAATAGTCCAATCCAATTTGTCCAATTGGACAATTCGGTTTTATCCAAATAATGAACAGTCCTAACTGAAACTGAAAAATTGATAGTTCCTGTATGTGGAATAAGGTTACATGTTTCATATTCTAATAGAATTTTATGTGTATACGAACATGAACATGGCTGATATTCTGCTAGCATAAGTCTAGTTGTTTTACTAGTTAACATTGTACGCTAAATTTCTATATTGAAGTAGTTAATTAGCATTTTATATAGATTTTTAATTGTAATGGAATCACAGTTTGTAGATGATTAATGACTTCAACTGAAAAAAATCATAGTTATTGTATGTGGAATAAGTTTACATGTTTCATATTCTAATAGAATGTTCTGTGTATATGAACCTGAAAATGGTTGATATTCTGCTAGCATAAGTCTACTTGTTTCACTATTTAACACTTCTAATAGAATGTAATATTATATATGAGTGTGAAATTCGATTGTATGAATCTGATAGAATTCTAAATTTAATGTATTTGATTCTTGTTGAATTAGCCTACTTGTTTTATTAGTTAACTCTGTAATGAAAATTTATCCATGTAAGTAGTTAATTAGCATAGCATAAAAATGTTAAATTGTAACTGAATCAAATTTTGTAGATGATTAATGAATTAAACTGAAACAATCAAAATCTTATATATTGGAAAAGATTACGTGTGTAATATTCTAAAAGAATGTAATGTTGCATATGAGTGTGAATATGATTATGGTATAATTCTGAATAAACAGTATTTGATTGTTGTAGAATAATTTATTTTTATATTCTGTTAGAATTTATTATATTATAATATATTTGTGTGATGTTAATGTTTTATTCTGTTTGAATCGGTATTTTGTGTGTATGATGGTTTTGTTATAAAAATAAATTTTTAATCTGTTATAATATAAGGAATATCTTATATTATAAAACATTAATCCCAAATTATCTAATACTAAACATTATGCTATCTATCGTGTGTTGTATCAGAACAAATTCAGGAAGAAGAACATGTGAACCGAGAAAGAAGGTCAAAGAAAAAACTTGATAAATCAATTGAAAAAAAGACAACTCCTAAACCTTTAAATGCACTACTTTTGGAAAGAGAGATAAGGTCGAAGATGCAATTTGATAGAGTTCCAATTGTAAAACATTTAAAAAATAAGGGAATTGTTGAATCTGTCAAAGAGGAAAAAGAAGATAATGTTAGAAAAACAAATAAGGAATACCCACCTGGTTTAAGATACCTTCCAACCAGAATGAAATGTGATAACATCACTGCAACTGTTATGGGAATGTCGCCAGAACAGAAACAAACAATCTTGAGAATGGGTTTTGGATCAATTCTGCAGGTGAATATTACAAGTTATCCGGGACAACTAAGCTACTATCTTTTAGATGTTTATGATGCAGATAGTAAAAGACTTGTCCTACAAAACTCTGTTATTGAGATAACAGAACAAACAGTGCATGATATGATGGGGTTGCCATTTGGTGGAGAAGACATCAATGAGTTACCATTGTG
Organism: Lactuca sativa; assembly: GCF_002870075.4. Lineage (NCBI taxonomy): Eukaryota > Viridiplantae > Streptophyta > Magnoliopsida > Asterales > Asteraceae > Lactuca > Lactuca sativa. The sequence goes on from NC_056623.2 coordinate 12,358,671, forward strand.
TGATAAGGGAAATCAAATTCTAGAAGAATGGAGGGGACAATATAGTGGTGATAAGTTCAATGGTGAGGAGTATTTAAGAAGGATTCAGGCTACAACAAAGGATAATTTGATGTTTAGGCTGAATTTTTTGACCCTATTTGTTAACAACTTCATAGAGTCAATGTTGATGGGAACAAATCAAATAAAAGTGGTAAGGAAGTTGGTGTTGGTAGAAGACTTTTCAAAGTTAAATTGGTGTAAATATATGCTTGATTGTTTGGGATCTAGAAAAAAACTATGGAAAAGGGATAACAAATCAAGCTACTACAGTGGTCCTATTACACTTCTGATTGTAAGTTTGAAATAGTTTTATATGAAAATATATATTTCGTATCGATTTATTATTGATGTATTGATTAAGTTAATGTTTTTTTTTCAGTTGGTGTACATGTATAACATGAAGTATTCTATCAAGATAGACAAAAGGCTTCCTTTTATTGGGCATATAAACGGTGCTAAATTGTTAGAGGTTCAACGATTGGAAATCAGTTTGGGAGGGTTCGGGAGGCAGGTTCGGGATGAGCATGATGATGTCGATATGGGCGATGAAACAGGAGCTGAAGAACAGCAAATCCTAAGCTTTAAGAGGGATTTTGGAGATGAGGAGGTAATATTATGGTAGAATATGAAGTACATATTCTGAAACTAATAGTTAATGATATATTCTAATAGAATATATAGTACATATTCTTGTAATGTTATTATTTATTAATTATATGTGTTGCAGGCGTACGCTGCTGTTATAGAGCATAGTTATAGGGTAATTCTAACAGAGAAAAGTACTATGGAGGTTGCATTGAAGGATGGTTTGGAAAAATTCCCTCATAGTGTGGTGTTGAATGAGTGGATGGAGAAAATGAATGAACTTTTCAAGGGAGTGTTTGAAGGGGCAGGTAACAAAAAAGTGCATGAGCCTGCTTGCTTTAATGAGGTAAATATGAATGATATAGGTGATGGCGGTGAAGGAAATAGTTCACCTGTTGGAGGATTGATACTTACTGAAGTTAATACAGAAAAAGAAGTCAATTATACCACAACTGTTGATACAACTTCTTTAACAATGACTCAGTTTCATCGACTTCCAGGAGTGAATGAGGAAATGATTAATTTGTTGGATGAAACTGAGTTACAGGTGTATAGAAAGAAAAAGCGAATGTCAGTAATTAGTGGGGATAATCTGGTAGGAAGAAATATAGGAGAAGTTGTTGATAATGCTGCAGGATATGATGATAATGAGAAAAGGGAAAAACGTATTCCTAATAAGGCAAAAGTATTTCATTCGCCCTATATTGAAAGAATTGTTAAGGTTGGGGAAAAACTGACTAAGGATGAAACATGGATATGCAATTCAGTTTTTGCATCTAAAAGAGATGATGGGTCCGTATTTATATATATGTTTATATATGTGTCACCTATTATATTTCTATAATTTTAAAATGAATGTATTCAGATTGATTTTATACATAATTTTTGTCACAGGGATGAGATTTGGGACATTGGAACAGGCCATTTGCTGCACCATGGTTTTGCATATCAATTCAATCATAGAATGTTTTTGCATTCTAAAATAATTGATTGTTGGGCTGCGTTTTTAAATAAAATGGAGAACTACAAGGATGAATCATCGCTTTCGATATTTTTCTTCGATACAACTATTGTGGTATGAATTTATTTTGTAAAATAATATTTAATTCAAATTTATTTTTGTAGAATTAATATTGATGTTGAGGTGGGGTTTTTCAGACAGAACATATATTGAATGAGCTAAAGTCGGAAGATATGAAATGTAGGCTTTTTGCTACTTTATTGCGAATCTACACTAAGAAATTTGATGTGAAGCCAAGTTTTAGAGATGTTGCACTTGTAAGTTTATTTTATCAATATAATATTTGTGACATCAATTAATATTAACTTAACCTCTTCTTTTAATGTGTACAAGGTTTTCTTCCCAATAGTTGATGATGGAAAGTATTACTTACTCATCTTTGATCTGAGATCAAATTTGTACTATATAGTAGATCATGTGAAGAGAACATGAACTTTGGAAAGAAAGTATGGCATGATACCAAACCTGGTGGTAAGATAATCAATAAATTTCTGATCAATAGTTTTCCATTCTAAGGAATATTATAAGAGTATGTTTGATGTATCTGTTGTAATTAATGACAGAAAAAAGTGTTTTGCAACTACTTGACATCACAACATCATCCAATGGCAAAAACGTTAACTTTTAAAGCGGGACGTGTGATGAACATATCTTGGCTAGTCGAAAAAGCTGGAACAGAATGTGGAATATACCTCATGTGGCATATGGAAACTTACATGGGGGAAAATGAAGGGCGTTGGGAGTATGGTCTTACAGGTAAAATGCCTGCTAATGTGAGTGCTACAATTAAGTTAAGGACGAAATACATGGCAAGATTGTTGACATCTGATTTCAATAAGTTCAAGACTATGATAGTTAAAGATTTTGAAGCGCTTCGTAAGCTTGATATTTTGGAACAAGATATGCTTCTAAGAGAGTCAGCTGAAAACAGGAAGAAAAAGAGAAAAACAAAAGGGTCGTAGGTAGGAGTGGTATTTAATAAGTTGTAAGATAAACTTTGATATGTCATGAGCTGAACTTGTTTTTTTTGGTGTTGAAACATGACTCTGCCTGATGTTAGATGTTTGAAAAAGTAGTTTGTCTATCAGAAGTTATGAAGTAATGTTATCAGTATTTAAGCTTATATCTTATAATGGAATGTTAATTTTCGTATAAAGGGTGTGTTGATGCGTTGTTTAAATTCTGGGATGATGATGTTGTGCATTGTGAAAATCAAAGGTCCTTGTTAGTAATGTAGTTTTCATATAATGCAAATTAACATTACTAATGCATGTGTTGATGTATTTTTGTTTCTAATAATCTTGTTAATATAATTCAATGTTGTGGTTAATAATGTTTTGTGACTATTGTGACTAGAATGTTTTTTTACAGATTATATGATGATGATGCAAAGTAGTATTTGTTATGATTCTGGTAGAATATGTTATATTGATTTAATTTTATGTTAATTGGATGTGGATGACGATTGGATCTTTTTTCATTAAATTGTACCTTGTTTAAAAGTAAGTATCTTTTTTCATTAAAATGTACCCTGTTTAAAAGTTAGTATGTGTGTGTAAATGTATGTGTATATATAAAATTCTATTGGAATGAATATGTTTATGTAATATATAGTCATTTTGAAATAGAATATAAATATAATGAATTCTTGTATACAAATTGCAGATATCGTTTGTATACTACACTAAACAATATAACATTTTTGTTAACATTAAAATCAATCTTAGAATGATTGAAAGAAGTTGTATATGTTGCTGTAAATTATACAATCGATGGAAATTTTGTATTAACATTTTTGAAAATAATGAATTTATACAGTCGATGTAATGAATTTTTGTATTACGTTTTATGATTATTTTTAAGTAATAAGAAAAGATAAATATTGTTATGTTGATTGACAATGTCATCGTCAATAGTAATCAAAGTGAATACTTTATTGAACGACATAAAAGATAACAATGAATGTGAATCGACAGAATTAAATGAAATGTCATTCTAATAAAACCAAAAAAAAAACAAGGAACTTATTTCTGGGTGTTCTTTAGAGGACAATTTCTTTTGTCATGATGAACCATCTGTTCACATGTAGCACATTTTCTCTTAGGTTTCGAGATTTCCTTCTCAATCATCTCTTTTGTAGATTTTAATCTTTTCCCACGACTACCGCAGCCTTTGTTACGAATATCTGTAGGATTCTGAATGTCATTAACATCAGATTCTACATCTGGACCAACCACGCCTAAAAGCTTCTTGAAATGATATGCTCTGGTCGGTAGATCATGATTTGGACAATCGTCCACGAATTTTTTTTTCAACTTATTCTGTTCGTCGAGGTATAACTTTAACTTTGCTGCATCATGGCTCAAAAAAGACACACAACAGTCAATAGTTGAAAAAATATCAATAGCAGTCATGTCGGAATTAGAATCGTCAAAAGAATTATTGAAGCGTCTTTTCAGTAATTCTGTTGGAATAACATCTCTACGCCAACGTTTCAAAATGTACTTTTCAGGAATTTGTTCGATGCCATAAAAATTAAACACACAGAATATGTGTATGCATAAGATACCTACATGTTCAAAATGCATACAAGTACATTTCAACGAACCATCTTTGGTTGAGTGTGTGACCTGTAAAATATATGATGATTAGTGAGAATGTTTAAGTTGTAAATTTTTAGTGTTTAAATGCAAATGATAAAATGACAATTAATGTGAAAAAAAATATACCGTGTATTCAGTATCCCTTATAAGACAATCATAATTGTATTCCTCATCTTTGTCATCAACATCGACATCATTTGTTTGCCTAATAGTTATGTTCTTTGTTTTCTCCATAACAATAATCGTGTCAACACCGTTGGAAGATATCATATTCTTTTGGAAACAATTATCTTCGGATCTTGATATCTCCTTCTGAACCTGATAAAAAATATTTCGTGTATATACATTTGAAGCATGAGGTTCATACGGAGTACGGGTAATGAATTTAGGAAAAGTGGTGACAGTATTAAAATCATTGAGAATTTGGTTATGTCGTTGTCGTTCCATAACTGATTCAAATGTCATCATAAACATGACAAGATAAGATCCGGTTAATGTCGTGGTTTGAAATGACCAATTCTGACTTTCAGACAGCGATGTAGTTCGCATAAGACCAGACATTGGAATGTGCTTGAAAAATGCGGGGATCCAAGATTTTTGCAATCCATACATTGTATTCATCCAAGTGTTATCAGTAATTTTAAACTCCTCCAACATCTGACGCCACACATTCTCGAATTCATGTGGTTCCAGCTTAGAATTCCAAATTATAGAGTGAAAACGCTTTCGAAATTTTTGATTGGTTGTTGCATCTTCAATTGATAAAATTTGTATAAATTCATTCCGTTAGAATATGATATCATGAAGGTAGAATATGAAAAAATAATTGTAGAACCATACAAAAGTAAGAGTTAAACTAATTGATTCTGTCAGAATATGAGATAATTGTAGAATCATAACAAAAAGTAAGAGTTAAAGACACTGATTTTGTTAGAATGAATTGATTATGGTAGAATATGAGATAATGAATGCAGAATTTTAAAAAATCATTGAAGAATGATAAGAAAAATTAAGAGTTAATGCAATTGAGTATGTTTAAAACAAAACATTCTGGTAGAATATGAGAAAATAATTGTAGAATCATACCAAAAAAATAATAATAATATTCGTTTTATGCATACCTTATTTGGCAACTTCTTCGTTATATGCCACATACATAACCTATGATGTGCCAATGGGAAAACCTTATCTATAGCTTTTTTTAAAGCTGGATCTTGATCAGATAAAACCAATTGAGGTTGTTTTCTAAAAGCTTTCAAAAAAGCTCTAAGCAACCATTCATAAGAAACTCTATCTTCTTTACTTAAAAGACAACACCAAATGTTACACATTTTTTTGTGATTATCGATGCCAGTAAACGGAACAAAAACCATATCATACCTATTTAAAAAATAAAATATTAGTTTACATAACTGAAAATAATGAAATTCTTATTGAAAAGTATTAAAGGTTATAAATACTTATTCATGCTGAATGTGGCATCGAGTGATACAACGTCTCCGAATGAATTGTAATTATACTTTGCTGTTTGGTCAGCCCAGAATATAGAATTCAATCTCTTGTTCGACACTTTATACTCAAAAGTAAATGATGAGACATTTTTCTTCCTGTCATTCATCTTGTCAACAAGGAATTTCGCATCCCTCCCACCTATGTAACAATTAAGATTCCTCCTCGCATTCTTGAAATCAGTAACCAATCCACCTCGAACCGAAGGACCAACCTGAAGAGCACTATACAGGCTATGTGCTTTTACAGGACCAATGTTTTGTTTTGACAAATTATGAATGAAAATTTCTTGGGAATAATCAAGTTTTCTTTTTGAACGAGATAAGTGCATATTGCCTTTGCTAAACAACTCATGATTATGTCGCTTTACAAAATCACTCACGACATATGTAAGAGTACCGGGAATTATTTCTAAAACAACTTTCGCTTTACAATTCCTCCTAAATAAATCTTTCATTCTTTGAGTCTTTTTTTGCTGAATATCTAGAGTATCTAGTTTACTAGTATTCGGATTACCTTCCCGAATGCACACAAGATGTCTATTTGTAATAATCCCATTTTTCATTTTTTGGACTCTTCCAAGTCTGACATCAAAACCAGATTCTAATGCATATTTTCTATACATTGTTTCTGCTTCACCATATGAATTAAATTTTGATGAAACTTTTGGTTTAATGTCGTCTAAAACAATCGGAGTCCAATACAAGGTGCCACCAGGAGAAACATAATCATGAGTAACATGTGGTTGTCCTGCTTAAACATAGCAAATACAAAATTATTCTGAAAGAATTATATAAATTTTATTCTGACACAATTTTATTTTTTCTGTAAAAATTAAAATATATTGAATTGAATTTAGTACATTTACTGAAATCAATATTAAACTCTGAATCTTCATGAGTAACATGTGGTTGTCCTGTTTAAAATAGTAAATACATAATCATTCTGAAAGAATTATATAAATATTATTCTGAAAGCATTAACTTTTTTCTGTAACAACTTCAGTATCCTGAATTGAATTTACTTTAGTACCTTCACTGTAATCAATATTAACCTCTATATCTTCATCAACGAAGTGATTTTCGTCTTCATCATTATTTGCGTCCTCTATATGTTCAGCAATTAAAATATTAACATTTAACATTAAACATGTTTGTTACAATATAGAATCTGAAAATAGAATGAAAAATTAAACAAAATATCAAAAAACTAACCTAAATTAGGATTACTGCTTTCTCCTGTTTGAAATCCGTCATTATATAGTGTATCATTATCAGGAAAATCGAAATCTTCAATTCCATTGTCATCATCACTAGCCAAATAATGTTCCTCATAAATATGATTATTGACATCCGGTTCTTGATCGCCCATTGCTAAGAAATTCTGAGAGTGTTTGTATATGCTTCGTTAGTTGAAAAATTAAAATATTTAAAAATGTCATACAAGCTAGATAGGGATGAAAACAGATTCTATGCAAATTAAAAGCCTTGATATTAGGGATCATTGATAAAAATAAATGATTCCGATTTGATTTTTTTTTAAAACATGATAAAGGAAAAAACATTCATACGGTACTATATTCACATTCCAAATATAAAAAATTCCAACAGTACATTATATTAACTACTTAACAATATTATTATGTATTTTTTTAAAGAAAAATTGCAGAATATTTTATTGACGAAATTATTCTATTAGAATGTTATATAAATATGCATTAAAAAAATCTGCATGTTATCGGAATGAAATAATTCTATCAGAATACTATAGCAAATATGACTTATAAAACATATCAATTTTTGTTAACTCGAATCAATGCACACATTAGTAATTTTTGTTAACTCGAATCTGCTCTGATATTCTGTTGGAATGATAACCTGTATGATCATATAACACATAAATATAGCAGAGAACACGAACATCTTATTAATTTTAACCATAATACTTAAAGAAAGACACATAGAATTCATCAAACGACCACTTTATTACATTGAACTGAAACTTGATAATACCATATAATTCATCAAAAATTACTTTTATTTTACTGAAATCAAACTAAATAATATCTAAAAACGACCAATTTGATGAAGTTCTTGTAGTTCTATGATTTCTTCAATCCAAAAGGACAATTCCTGCTATCATGACCAACTCCAAAGCATGTTTTACATCTTCTTATTTTCTTCACAACTTGATTCATCGGATTCTTGGGATCATTGACATTACCCAAATCCTTCCCGGGATTTTGATCATCGTTTTCCTGGAAGATTATCATATTTAATACATCTGTATATATAAAAACAATAAAAGGGTGTGGGGGGGGGGGGACGTTTGAAACAATATCAGGATTATCGTTGACAGATGCTTGTAAATATGTAGCAATACCTGGTTTCGATTTCCAGTATGAACATCCATCGAATGAGTAACACAAATTGATCGGCAACTTATGTATTCGACAATTGTGATCTGTGTTTGTGGATCGGACGTTAAAATCGATTATATAGAGAAAATTACATTAAAGATAACTAAATCAATCATAAAACATTGCCTAATATAAAGGGATAAGATTCAGAATAAATAAGGAATTAAAATGAAAGATTACATAATTACCCTCATGGATTAAAAAAATTAATTAATAATTTGCTAAATTGTGATTGGTGCATTTAGGCACATAATACTTGTTGAAAACATTTGAACCTAACTCTCTCTCTCTCTCTCTCTCTCTCTCTATATATATATATATATATATATATATATATATATATATATATATATATATATATATATATATATATATAACCCGTGGAAACCATGGTTAAAAAATTAATTAAACTTTCTAAGTAAAAACTCAATACTATTAATTAATAATTTTAAATAACTTATTAATTAAAAGATATTTTTTTAGTTATATATAAAATTATAATCGTTGATTCAAATAAATACGTAAAATATATTATCTTATAATTTGTATAAATTATATTTTATTATAATTGGTATAAATTTTATTTTATTTTTATTCTAATATTATTAATTTAATGTAATTAAAATGTGATTTAAATTTTGAAATTTGAAATTTGAAATGGAGAATTATTAGATTGACAAGTGTCATGATATTAATTACAATGTCTAACATGGTGACACATAACAAAAAAACTTTTCTTTTATTAATATATATATATATATATATATATATATATATATATATATATATATATATATATATATATATATATATACCGACCAAGATCATATCATATTTATTTTGATTTGTACTTCAAACAACGCATGTTTTTATCTCAACCTATTTAGAGGATTTTACAAGTGGAGAGGAAAACATATTTTCTTTGGATTTAGATTTGCCATTACAACTAATAAATCAGATGTTGAAGGTACAATGCCTTAAAAAGTAAATTGATGTCAATACGATGTTATAATAAGTAGTGATGATAGTTACATTTTTTATTTTCTTACGAATGTATTCATTTTCAATGTTTTGCAACGTTGGTTGGTATATGATGCTCATACATCATTTTCTTCCCTCACTTGGGTATGGTTCCATTTAGGAATTCTACTTTAAAAATATATTTTTATGTCTAAGAGAATAACAAAATGTAAGAAAGCATCAATACAAGCTTTAATTTTTTAAATAAATGAAGTAAATTACCATGTTTTAAGAGATAAATAAATGAAAGTACTGATTCATGTATTTATTTTTCATGTGTTATTAAATTTTATTACGTTCATTAAATAACAAACCATAAAAGTAGTATGTTAAAATTAGCAGGTTAATGAAAATATATTGCCATTTTACAAATGTATTACCTTATTAAAATTGTTTTAGATATTCACTTGTATATATATATATGAGGATGATTCAATTGAGAAAAAAAAATTGAGAATGAGGGAATTATTTTCAGCCACACATTTGTTTTGCTGCAAAACATTTAGGGGTACCGGCGGAAATGGATAACGGATACACATGTATTTTTCAACCAAACATGTTATTTAAACTATGTTAATCATTATCCTAATATACATATACATACACACACACATACATATATATATATATATATATATATATATATATATATATATATATATATATATATATATATATATATATATATATATATATATATATATATATATATATATATATATATGTTTTTTCTTATTTTTAGAAAGTTAATTTTATCAAAAAAAATTATTTTAAATATATCAAAATTCATAATTTTTTATTCTCTATAAATCGACATCCATATTGATATAGTTTTAAGATAAATTTTTTTTTTTGAGTTTCAGCTCTCGTTATTCATAAGTGAATAAAAATCGATCAAAGTTTTATTACAGTATATTCGTTATTCATTTATGAATAAAACATATGCTTAACTTTTTATTGTTTAATTATCATTCATATATAAATATAACATGTAATAAAACTTTTTTTTACCTAAAATATATTTTTTAAATCATCTTTCGTTACACGTTATATTTATATATGAATAGAATGTGTATTAATGATTCTCATATGTTATATCCATATATAAATAATTTATCAGATTTTTGTTATAGTTAATTTGTTATTCAAATATGAATAAGAGTTTGTTAATAAAAGACGATATGTTTTAAAATTATGAACTACTTATTCATATATGAATAACAAAATGAACTGTAAGAAAATTATGATAAATGTGTTTTTCATATATGGATATAACTTGTGATGAAGATTAATACACGTTTTATTCATATGTGATTATAAAATGTGACGAGAGCTGATGTAAACTGTAAAGAATTTATATATATGTTATATTTTATATATGAATGATATTTAAACTCTAAAAAGAATTAATCATAATTTTTATTCATAACTGAATAATGAATGTACTGTAGCTGTAAAAATCTGATACATTCTTATTCACTTATGAACAAGAAGAGTTGACACTATAAAAAAAATTATTTTATTGTAAAACTATATCAATATGGATGTCTATTTATAGAGAATAAAAAAATTATGAACTTTGGTGTATTTTAAATAATTTTTCGATAAAAATAGCTTCTTAAAAGTTAAAAAACAAAAAAAAACTATGTTTATGTGTATATATTAAAATAATGATTAATATAATTTAAGGAATCATGTTTTTGTTGGAGAACACATGTGTATTCATTTCCATTTCTACTGGTACGTTAGAGGTTTTTACGGCAAAAATAAATGATTGACTGAGAATGATTCCTTCATTTTCAACCGTTTTTATTTCTTATATATATATATATATATATATATATATATATATATATATATATATATATATATATATATATAGATAGATAGATAGATAGATAGATAGATAGATAGAGAGAGAGAGAGAGAGAGAGAGAGAAAGAGGAAGGATCATTTGAGAACTCATATATTCCCGAGAACTTGAGAATCAAACGATGATCGATGGATCAAAATAAACGATGCTTAGGATGCTTTGTTGCATTTTTGTAAATACATGGGAAAGAAAAGGTACGGAGGTATGTTTTTTGAAAAGGAATCAGGGCATTTTAGGAATGGAAAAAAGAATAACATAATTCATAAATCAGATCGAATCACGTCAGCCTCTACCCTATCTCTCTCACTCTCTTCATCCCGCCTCCCTTTGATTTTCATTCCGCCTTTGGTTCATACGATCACACCTAGCAAATCTGCATCGCTTTCCTCTGTCATCAAGCTTCATCATCTGAGCAATCCTTTAATTGATGTCGTTGATTGAAGGCTACCACCTCTTTAATCATGGATGACAATTAAGAAAGAAATTGTCAATATTCAAGCTTCATCATCGGAGAACACACAGTGAATAGAACTGATTTTCAAGTCGATTTACTAATTTTCGATCATCACGCAATCAATTTCTACAATCGTTTTCAAGCCGATTTCTACTGGCCACCAGTTTCTACAATCGATTTCTTCCCTCATGGTGTTAGATGATTTCAAACCTGGTATTCTTTAGAACTCTTTGATGTTCTTATTCTTTTGATTCGATCAATCCGGTCTTCTAATTTAATTATATTTAATCTCTTCGCTTATCATGATTTGTAAATTGGTAATCCGGTATGAATTTTTATTTGAAACAGAATCTGGTATGAATTGCAAAAGAGTAAGATGAATCAAAAATTCCTGAATCAGTTGTTTAAAATATATATTTCTATAAATTCATCCATTTTAATTAGAATAATTATTTATTTTCATCGGATTGTCAATGATGTCACTTCAATTTGATGTATGATTCTCGAGTGATTTCTCTCGTTAATATCTCTATATGTTTTTATCAATTGTTTACCCTTGATGTTAATCTTTTTATCTGAAATTTATTCTCAAATTTGATTAGTTTTTGAAATTATTGTTTTCATTGGATTGTCAATGATGTTGTATGATTGAATGTCGACTGATTTCTTTCCTTTCTAATCTTGTAATCTGGATATACAAATTGATTGTCATGTAACCAATTCTGTGTATGCAATAATCTGTAAAATGGTGGTAATCATTTCGTGAATCTGATCACAATTTGGAATTCAATTTTATTCTATAATGGTGCAATGATCAAACAAACCTTTATTTGTGACAGTTTTAAGTCGATTGAGATGTTATTTGTTTAAGTTGGCATGAAGATACATACAAATTGCTTTCTCACCATATCTAAGTTATATATAAAGTGCATGCTATTAATGGTTTTTAAAGGTTCTGTTACGATATACTTATGATCGTTGCAGAAGAATCTTCCTGGATCAACTAAAAGTAAAACTGGTGCAGTTGGATGGGAAACATTTTGATTATTTCAATTGTGATCAGGTGATCCAAACAAAAGGAAGACATATTTGCCCTCCGACTGAAACTGACACATAAACTGATTCAGACTCTGATGATGATCATGAAGATGGTCAGATTGAGTATGACGTCAATTTTAAGAAATTGTGACGTCCCCATTTTCACAGCCAGAAAAGACCGGTTTTTTTTTGTTTATGCTTTATAAAAAATCAGAGTATCTCTTTCAATAAAAACGTTGCGGAATTTGTTCCCAGTAAAACATGATAAATAAGTTATCAAAGCATTTCCGAAGAAAAATATTTTTATTCATTTTAAAACATTTGGGATATCATTGTCAATACAGAAACATAAGCATAAACAAAACTTACATTCATTATCACTAGTGATCTATATCTCCTTAATCTCTCAGTGTAATTGTGACTTCATATCAACACCTGTGATATAAATAAACTGAGTGGGTCAGGTTGGGAAACTTGGTGAGTACATAGGGTTTTCAACCCACAATAATATAATTATTATGTTTAATCGTCAAATAGTTAACCCAATTACCCATCCCCATTATATTCTTTACTCTTAAGGGTCTACCCTAAGAATCAGCTACTCCTCGTTAATTCATTCCTAAGGATCATCCTAAGGAATCGGCACGATATCCATCGTTGTCAGGGTTTACTCAACGGGCACTAAATCCATAGTTGCCAAGGTTTTCTCAAAAGGCATTAAATCCATAGCTTCCAGCGCTATTTCGTTTATCGATAGTATCCACTCGCAATACATGTCAATGGGTTTTTAGAGTACACCGGTGAACACATCGTTCACAACACCTACAGGCTGCGAGCTTGCTAGTGTTCCACTGGACTGTCTAGAATAGTCTGTGGTTGTCATCCATACTTTGCTGAATGACGGGACCATCATTTAGGAAAAAGGCTTCTCACATCGTACACCTCTCACCCTTACCTCATGGTCTATTTCACATCTCAACTCATCATCCAACTCATACTCCATCTATTACATCTACCCATGTTTTACCCCAACATTATCGTAGATATAAAATACATATATAGTTTAAATCATTTAAAACATGTATAAAATCGTTCATTCAGCATAGATAGCAATTATACAGATAATATTCACACATAGCACATAGTTTATATAAAATACTTCATATCTATGTGTAAGATGAAAGCGACCATGCACTCACTTGAAAATGTGGTGATTCCGAACTCAGACAGCGCTTCGCTTCTTAAAAAATATTTTTCTTCGACGAAACCTAGTATTATTACAAGTCGAGTTTAGTCTATTATTCGCCGAGACTAATTAATAATCTAGCTATTATTACTATTATATAAGCGTTAAATAACACTCAATATAACTCATAATAATAGCCCAAATAATTATTTTAAGGTCCTAACAATGTTAATATAATTAAATAAAAGCTATATTAAATATAGTATAGGCGTAGCTCATTTACAGCGGGTTTTTATTAAAAACCGGGCTTCGCTGGAGCAGCGTTTCCGAGCCGAAAGCTTTTCTTCCCGGAGCTGTCGGGCGCTCCGGGGCTTCCTTCTCGTGCTAGGGAGGTTCCCTAGACTTGGGAGGGGTTTAGGGAGGTTAGAGAGAAGTTAGAGAGAGAAAGAAATGCTTATGGCGTGAAGAAATAATGAAAGGTTCATCTCTTATTTATATGAATTTTATAATAAAGTAGCCTCTAAGCTTCGTCCGTATCTTTCGCGTACGAGCTCTGTTTTCTACGTTCTTTATATACACGCATTGCTATTTATGAGTACTACAACTTTCATTTAGACCCCGTCGGCTAATTCTCCTTCTATCTCATATTTACAAAAATTGTATCAAATTCGCCGCGCTCGAAAAGTAGAGACAAAGCTTCGTCCATAACTTTCGCATACGATCTCCGTTTTTGTCGATATTTATATCCACGCGTTGGTGTTTACGAGTACTACAACTTTCATTTAGATCCTGTCGGCTAATTCTCACTCTATCTCAGATTTACAAAACTGTATCGAATTTGCCGCGCTCGAAGAGTAGGGACTAAGCTACGTCCATATCTTTCGCATACGAGCTCCATTTTCGACTATCTTTTTATTGTTTAATTCCTATTAACGATATCTTCATTTCTTGTTTAGATTATTTTGGCTAAAAATCGACCGATCTAAAATTCAGATTTCGGGTCGTGCACTGCTATGTCAAATCTTAGAAAAATCATAACTTCATCATACGAAGTCATATTTGGGCGTTTTTTTTATGGACACTCTCGTTTTAACATTTTCTAAGAATTTTGTTTAGATCGCTAAGGCTAAAAGTCGCTCTATCGTAAATTCACTATTTACGCTTCCCGGTGCCGTGTCGGTTTCGTCGCGAAACTTCGACGGGTCATAAATTCTTCGTTATAACTCGGATTTCGGCGTTCTTTATTTCTACGGAACCCTTGAGACATATTCTACAACTTGGTTAAGATTATTTATTCTAAATAATATTTTGTCGAAAATTCGTTTTCGACCCCTATTCTTTCTAAATTGACTAGCCCGGATCTACGGACGTTATAGAAATGGTATGCTCTCTTAACTTCAATATGCTTAATTTAATGTTTTCTCTTGATCATCTTTTGGTTATCATAGTAATTAATCACTTGTCTTTATTGAGGTGTTCTTCAAAGCAATTGTTCTTGTATAAAGAGTTTTTATTGCTAGTAATTAAACTCTCAGAAGCTCAACTTTTGCTATGTATATGCTCTAACTGAGTATCTTTTATGTGCAAGATTGCTTTATGGATACATACATATTATTTCAGTTGCCACTTTTTTTAAAAAAATAAATAAATAACTTTTGTTCTCTACTGGGAGGTGTAGCATTTTTATAACATGAAAAAAAAAAGAAATTTCACTGCCAACTTCTTTGTCATAATTAGGCAAAGTTTAGCTTCATCTTTGTCTTCTATGCCTTCATTTTGTTTTATGATTCTACAAACAATTGTACATCATTCATTGAATCTTTATTTCTTTTATATCTCCATATTTACACAAAGCAGCTCATTATAATTGATTCTCTCGTTGATAATTATTTGAAGCCTTATTCATATCAGTCGTTTGGAGGCTATTCTTGATATCCTGGAAATGCTAAAAAAGCCCGATGTCAATGCAATGCTTCATTAATTTGGATTCCAGGTGTGTAGTCTCAATTAATTTCAAATTTCGTAGTTTTTTTTAATGATTTTTATGAACACGTTTTATGTTCTCCTACAATTGCTCTATGAATTGTCTTTGGATCCCCTCATATTAATTTGGATTTTAGGTGTGTAGTCTTAATCATTATCTTTTTTGCCATATATAATATCCATTGTATTAATTTGGATGTGATTCGTATATTTACATGTGAATTACATGTGATTCACATGTAAATCAAATGTGATTCACATGTAAATCAAATGTGATTCACATGTAAATTATATATAAATAATATGTGATTCATATGTAAATCATAAATGAATTACATATGAATTACGTATTTATGCACACGTTAATATGTTAATCACATGAAAATCACATATGTATTTTTGTGAGTGTTTTTTGCAATAATCATTTCTTCTTTAATTTTCTTGTAGATTTGGAATAAACTGTGGTGAATATTGAAGAGATAAAAAATGATAAATTCAAGAAAATAAAGAAATATTGAAATGAAGACATGAAAATGCTTTGGCATTTGTAGCATTTTTTATTTTTTATATTTTATTTTGTATCGAATAAAATACTTGTACTATTATGTTTATAGATTAATTAATAAAAATGAGATTTTTATAATTTACTTACGAGTATTATAGTATTTTTATTGATTTTTAAAAATTTATTTTTTTTAAAACAAATGTATATTTAAAAAAAAAATTGTAGTTTTTATTTTAAATGTAGTTTTTAAAAAAATTGCAGTTTTTTTTTGAAAAAATATAGTTTTCTTTAAAAAAAATTGCAGTTTTTAATTTAAAAATGCAGTTTTTTTTTTTGAAAAATATGCTGTTTTTTTTAATTGCAGTTTTTTTTGAAAAAAAATGCATTTTTTTTTTAAATTATAGTATTTTTTTTTTAAATATTCTAGTTTTTTATTGATTTTTAAATGGTTTTAAAAAAATTGTAGTTTTTTAAATAAAAAAAATCAAATTTTTTTTCAAAAATTCATGTTTTCTATAAAAAATTAAAAAAACTGTACTTTTTTAAAAAAAGTTGAAAAATATTATTTTTTTAAAAATCCGAAAATTTGATTTATTATGTAGTTTTCTAGATGTTTCTATTAATATTTCCGATAACATAAAAAACTAAACATTAAATGAGATTGGTAAGATTACGATCATCCCCTTAATGAATTAGTTTTGATATAACGCTGCGCTTTTATTTCTAAAGTCATTGATTTTTTTTTTGAAACGGAAAATCTAATCTACTCCTAAACGACTTTTTAAATCTATCTATGTCCACAACGGGACTTGAACCCTCAATCTCAAAAATAAAAGGCATCACCAAATATCGTTAGGCTAAAAACCCTTTGCTATAAAATCTCTGATTTGGTTGTTGATTTTCCATGTCAAATTAATAATCATTGACAAGTAGGTAGGTCCAATCCTATTCCTAATGGGCCAACGAGATCGTGTAGGTCGTGCTCATTGGCCATCGGTCCCTACGCCTATCTCTCGTCTAATGCTGAAATGTTAGGCTTCCTTTGCGTCTGGTGGAACGGCTTCAATCATTCATTGAATACTTTATTTGATTTTGGTGCATTACAATTTACAAAAAAAATATGGAAAAAAGGAAAGTGAGTTAATAAGATTGCAGGGGTCTACCCTATATACAGTTGCTGGTGTATTTTGGATGGCATTGTCCTTGTTGGAATCTTCACTGTATAAATAATAATTGTTCCCATCTCCTTCTGTTTTTACCTTTTTACGAAGGAAGAAGATTATAAGAGAGTGCAGTGAATGATGATGGTGATTGGAATCTTTGAATCACACAACTTTTTATATTTTTGCAGGTAAGTTCACGGGGATCCCAGCCCTGAAGATTTTTTTAGAACACCCACTTATACTGGGATATTCTTATGAGTAAATTACAACTTTGGCCCCTATTGTATACATCTTTTTACAGGTTTGGTTTTATTTTTGGAAAATTAACATCGGCAAATCCATCATATATGGTGCTTAAGACAATTACCCTTACTCTCATTCCAATAAATGATAAGATTACCCTCACACCAAAATTGACAAAAGGAAACTCAAATAAATTCCTAGGTCTATAGCCCAATGTTCACAACACTCACCTCTCTCCTTGCCTGCCTCCAATTCAGCCGACAATGCCACCTTGATCTACGGGGAAACACCCGCCGTCGACAACTTTTTCACCAACGCCACCTGTCATATGTGGTCGATGCCGACACTAGAATCACCACTTTCTCTTTCTCACCTGTTGTAACTTGCTGTTGTGGGTAGCCAACACTAGAACCCCCTCTCTATTGTTGGTGATAAGCAACTCAAACGCCACCTCCCTTCCTTGGCTAGCGTCGACATCAAATTTTGTTCTTAAGACTTATGATTTTGATTTTTATTTAGTTTGACCTTCCGATTTTTTGTTTTCATTTTGCTTAGGTTTATTTCCTTCCCATTTTGATTAGGTTTGTCATTTCTATTGTTAATTTTGATTTGATTTGTAAGTTATGATTTCAATTTGGTTTTAGTTTTAGGTTATGGACAATGGTGATTAGGGATGGTGGTGGTGGGGATTATTTATTCGGTTATAAGAACAATAAAATAAAAAATAAAAATAAAAATTAACAAAACCATGGAAATCCTTTTATTTTACATGAAGTTATGAAATAGGAGTTAAGGGTCATATAAAATCTTGTTATTTTACATGAATTTATGAAATAGGATTTAAGGATCATATATGATAGATCTGAAAACCATAAGGATGTTTGGTTTCAATTTTTCAAAAATATGACCAAATCCAGAGAAAAATACATACTATAAGGACAAAAAATGGAATTTTTTATAAACTATTTTTAAAAGAAAACAAATACAATCATTATTCCTAATTGAGAAATTAAATATACTCATACATTTTCTTCATACTTATCTTCCCACCCACATGAAATTGTGACAAGTGTCATATTTAGATAAAACTAATGATATTTCAGGATACTTGTCATCATTACAAATGGATATGAAGAAAATTGGGAAGAAAAGTAGAAGGATATTTAATTTTTATTCCTAATTCCACCTAGATAAATTAGGATAAATAGATGCAACGATTAGGTTATGTGTAGTGGAGCTCGGTGAGGCTCGACGAATTCAAGATGGACTTGGTAAACACTGCACCACAAACTCGGCATGTCGAGTTCAGCGGCCCAACTCAACAAGTGCTTACTGAGTCTCTCTCCACCTTCTCTTCTCCATCTTTTTTTCTCTACTCGGCACCCACTCCCTCCTATCTTCTCCCTTCCTTTTTTTCCTTAGCTGGAGCTGAGGTGGAGCTCGATGCAGTCGACACCACTCCCCTCAGCCTTATTGATAATTTTATGTTATTTTTTTGAAATTAAATTTCTTTAGGTTTTTTAGCATATACTATATACCATTAAAACTCTCTTTTTTGTGTGAAGAGCCCGACAAGAGCATCTCCCCACTAAATCGGCTCTCCGGCATAGTGGAAAATATTTCTTCTATGGAGTGTTCCCTTTGTGCAAGTTTGCTAGAAACATCGGCCCATCTTTTCGTTGAATGCCCGTTTTCTCAAGAGTTACTGAAATGGATTTTCAAGTGGTGTGACATTCATCTACAAGTTTTCTCAAATATGGAGGAGATTATCAACTTTGTTGTTTGCTGGGGACATTATAATAATAATAATAATAATAATAATAATAATAATAAATATTCCTAGCCAATATTTATGATATTCTTTGGTGTATTTGGAAGTTGCCAAACAAAGTGCTAAAAATATTCTCTATAGTCCTACTAAAAATGCAAATGATGTAGTTGCTATTTGCATTTGTTTTTGGATTGTTAAAATTTATGAAGCTTAACCCTTCCCATGCACACAAACCTTGTTGAAAGCATATTATTGACCTTCTTGCATTGTGAGGTCTTGCATGCACGTAAAGTTTACAACTTTACGTGACATCCGTGATAGGGAAGGTTGGATATGAAGTTTGTGACTTCGGATTCCACTGTAAAGGACCGAAAACGAAATGGACTAAGGGAACTCGTCGAGTCGTTTTATGAGCTCGGCGAGTCGGGTTTACGACTAAGAGTTTATGGCTAAGTGTGTACGACCAAGGAGTTTACGACCATAGGGTTCTCGGCCAGGTGTTTACGGTTGAGAGTTTGGAGGGGACTCGACGAGTCACTCTAGTTACTCGGCGAGTCGACGAGTTATGCAAGGAACTCGACGAGTGGCTGGCTATACTCGATGAGTTGAGGTCAACATGGACTATTGACCTTGGCTATGGGCTTTGACCTTGTCCAGGTTTGACTATGAGGGTATTATGAGTTTGTGATTAAGTAAATCACATGATGGTTATAGGCAGTCGAGAAGAAGTAGCGTGGGACATATCTGACTTCAGCTTACCAGTTCAGCATTCGAGAGGTAAGTCTTCTCACCATATCGATGGGTCTAAGGCACCAGGGCCGACCTATTTTATGATAGTTGGTATACTCGTTGTGTAGAAGTGTGTGACATAATTTTGTTGAGAAATGCCGTAGAGATAACCTCTATGGCTATGGTAGAGTTAGCTTTATAGCTAACTGTAGAGATAGCCTTTGTGGCTAATGGTAGAGATAGCTCTTATAGCTAACGGTAGAGATAGTCTTTATAGCTAATGGTAGAGATAACTTTATAGCTAAAACGTCATGAAATATGTGGTAGAGGTAGTCTTCATAGCTGTTATGATGTGTCCTATGTGGCTTGTGTGTGGGGTATGATATGGGAAACTCACTAAGCGTTAGCTTACAGTTTGTGGATTTGTTTCAGGTACATCTGAGCTCAAGGGCAAGGGCAAAACTTGATGGCACGACGTGCACTCTCTCCCATGCGTTTTTATGGGACACTCTGATATTTGAAAATAAAGTTGTAATGAGTATGAATTTGAAAACAATTGTTGTGGAATTTCATGATTTATGAAAATGTGTTTGATTGATTAAAAACGAAAAATATCTTTGAAAAATTGGGTCGTTACATATGAGAAGGACAATGCTTGACTGTACATATGCGCATTGACATCATGTTTTTCGCATAATTTAAATATACTTTGATTTAACTTAATAAAAAAATTGCTATGAAAATCAGGACGTTACATAAAAAATGTTTGTCTTTAACTTTTATATATATATATATATATATATATATATATATATATATATATATATATAGAGAGAGAGAGAGAGAGAGAGAGAGAGAGAGAGAGAGGAGTATTTTAGCTTTTACAGCCAAAAAAGTTAAAAAGTATTGAAATCTTCTTTTTAATGTTTGATGAAAAATTATTTTAGAAATTATATTCATATTGTCAAAGATTTATTTTTTGATTTATTGACTTTTTAAAAAGCCAATAAATCAATAAATTGGTTTTAAATAAACTTCCAAACACACTCTTAGTCTTCATATTGTTGAAGGGGTGAGTTTTTTTTTTTATTTTAAACTTTAGTTTAGGGTTTTAAAAAAAGGGAAACCCGCGTATCAAAAATAATAAGAATAAAACCATATAAACTAAATAAAACCGGTGAAATTGAAATGAATTTGAATTTTCTTATATTTGACAGGTAAAATAATACTTTAATGGCTTATTGCAACAAAAAAAACATTAATCGCTAAATCGAATAAATATTAAGACTTTATTGTGTGATAGTGAAATTTTCTCTATATTTTAATATGATTTATAACTTGTGAACTCAACTTCTATAATTAGCAGTTTGTATAGAAATAGATAACAGTTCAAACCCATTTCTAATCGATCGTTCATCATTCAAATTTCTCCTCCAACATTCAACAATCATCCAGATTTCTTCAATTAAATCATCATCCAGTGTTAATCAATTATCGATCTTCGTCAATAACATTATATATATATATATATATATATATATATATATATATATATATATATATATATATATATATATATATATATATATATATATAAACATGGTTTGATGTTAATATATCATAAGAAAATAAACAATCCCTCAAAAGAGCACTCTTGATTTTAACAATAAAAGTTTCACCTTTTAGTTTTTATATAAACTCACATTTTTTAATCAACAAAAGATAGGTTTAAAATATATATATATTTTTAAACGTTTGTTTTTCTAAAAATTTAAAAGTATAGGTATTATTTTATAACAAAATCACTTAAATATTTCACCCATATCAAGTAAAGTATAAAATTCAAGATTTTTGACATAAGATTTTTCTGTTCTTTGTGCAACAATCTTCCAATTTCTGTGACTCTATTATTATCACCATCTTCTTGAGCTAGAATGTCATGACGAATCTTCTCTTCTACATACATATCTTCGATTTAGTCGCCGTCTTCAATTGAGATTTAAAAAAATGCATTTTAAACTATACAACAATATTTATAAACAATCCAATCACATGGACCCCAACATTTAATAGTCGATAATCCAACTATCTGTTAATTTTGGTTTTAAAAGGCCCATTATGTTATTTTTTTTTTGTAGTGTAGGTGTTGACGAGAACATGTGTACTCATAACTCTTATGCTAGCTCGTACAAATAATATAACCATAAGACAGCAAAGTAAAAAAGCCTGTAACGAGCCTTTTAGAACAATGATCATATCTATTTAATATTATCGCTAACTTGTGACTTCAACATTAATCCAAGTTGATAATAATTTAATGCTTTGATTAAGTATTCAGTTAAGAGAGCAAATAATTTGGTAGCTGTTCATCTTTTTTAATCAATGTCACGTGTAGTTGATTTAAGGATCCAACAACTAGTCTATAATGTTGATGAATAGTCTATAAAATGCGAATCCCATTTGAAATTTTAAGAAAGGTTGAAGGAAGTTTACCCGCGAAAATAGAAGGACATTGGTCCATTTTGCAGTTGCTTTTAAATTTATTATTTGATCTTAACTTAACAAAACTGTTTGATATCAAAATAAAGTAGGGTGTGTTTGGTAAAAGTAGCTGTTAGCTAGAAACGGGTAGCAGTTAGCTGGTAGCGTGTAGCAGGTAGTTGGTAGTGGGAAGCTGTAGCTTTTATTTTTTATATGTATGTTTGGCAAAAATAGTTGAAAGCTTTTGAAATATATAAAATTACATAAAAGGACAATTGATTAAAAATAAATAAATATATAAATATATTTTTAAGGGTAATTATGGAAATTGATTTCAAAAGCTCAGGAGCGTTTTGTTAAACGCTACATAAAGTAGCTTTTAGATTCGGAACGTTTTGTTAAAACTAAAAGCTAAACGCTCCTACTGTCAAACGAAGCTTTTTGTTTAAAGTAGAGCATTTTATTAAAAGCTAGAAGCTAGAAGCTCCTAAACGTTTCCAAAAACTCCGTGCCAAACATGCCCGTAGCCTAACCGATTTCAATATAGTATCACTTGAGATTTAGTTGCTCTGTATTTTTTAGGAGATAAAAATTTTGCATTCTACGAACTGAATATATATGTAAAAAAAATGAAACAAAATGTATGTAATTTATAAAAAAAAAATATTGTTTGTTTTTTAAAATCTACAAACCATTAAAATAAACTGAAATTTAAATGCACTAATTTTTTAAACTTAATTTTTTTTTTCAATTAGCTTGTATCAATAGTTATCTATAATTTATATAAAAAAACTAAATTGCAAATCGAAAACAATATTCATGCACGTATAGAATCAATCAATTGATTCAAACTCTATTAAAAAAACAAATTATAAAAATGCTATATGTGTGAGAAAATTCATAAAACCATCTATGATAAATTCCTTTAAGAAAACTAATTGCATGAAGTGGGAAAAATTCAAAAATGATCAGAAGTGATAAACACAAAAAATAAAGTATGTCATCAGAATCCCTAAATATATGCGAATCGAATCGGTTGAACAAGATTATTTGCAATTGTTTGATCATCCATTACGCAGTTAAAAAGTGTTGGTCGCTTACAAAAATGAGTATCAAGTCGGTTGAATAAGATTACATTATTGTTTAAATAATAAAGTTAATAATATCAAACAATTTGAACTGACGTTGATATCACAAGAATTTTGACTTTTCTAGACTCACTTTACGATTAATCTTTATATTAAATATTACAGTTTAATGACCTTTGTCTATTTATTCACATGTTTTTACATTTTGATTTTTGAATATATGTTCGTCAAAAGCTTTTAAAAATGAAGTTGGAAGCTTGAAATTTTTAAAAATTAAATTGGTTTTAATTCTAATTAAATCAGTTTAATCCTATTTTTTTTTAACTTGAGAGTGGTAGTTTAGTAATATCATATGATATTTTGGATTTTAGATAATTTTTCAATATTAAATTAGTTTAATCTTTAATTAATTCATATATAAGTTTAAATTTTTAGAGAATTAAAAATAATATTTAAAGATTGCAAAATATTAATGAAATTCTGCTATTTTTTATCTAAAGATATGAATGAAAAGAAATGCGTCCTTATCTGCTACAAAGATCTACAAAGATGAGGATGCATAAACATTTTAGGTTTGCGCTCTTTAAAAAAAGACAAACAACAACTTAGAGGGTTAGATACATCAAAAATACATAAAAGAAATGTTACTTGCCGTCAAACTATATATATATATATATATATATATATATATATATATATATATATATATATATATATATATATATATATATATATATATATATATATATATATATATATATATATATATATATATATATATATACTAGCCATTTACCTGCGCCAAGCGCCGGGTGCAGATATTTTATTCAAAAATTAAATCGTAGAGACGATTAATTCTTTTGCACAAATAGTTTACTACATATAAACAATTATCAGTATAATTAAAATAATAATATATAAATTTACACTCTTGATTACAAATCCGATTATGTCAAGCTGTGCAAATGTTAAAATAATAATATATAAATGTACACTCTTGATTACAAACCCGATTAAATATTTGTTTTTTTTAGTATAATTATGATTTATGTTTTTTTTTTGTCACAACAGATAGGTAACAGATAAATCGAAATTTAGGTAACAGATAAATCGACACTTAGGTAGCTAATATATAACTCACAGGAGCTCCATCCACTTTCTCTTACCTTTGACTTTGACTCTGACTCATTAACAACCCCTAAAATCCCCCTTTGTCTCAAACTCTCCTAAGAAACAACTGCTTTTCATGAAGTGCGATTTGGGTCGTATTCGATTCGTTCAACTACACCTACTGATGAAGTGTTGCGTTTTAGGTCAATTGTTCTTTGTGACCGTTTTGCCCCTCTCCCTTTGTGGAAAATTGTGATACGACCCTTTGAATTTCTACCTGTTGACTTGTCTTTACCTGTAACGAATTACCTAAGTGTCCTTTCAGAGCTCACATTTTGAGCACCTGTAGGAATATGATAAAGTCAGTAAAACTGTTTTTTGTTTGGATAAATTATAGATGAATTTCAGATAACAATATAATAAGTAATGTTCAAATCCTAAGCACCACATCTCTATAATCAAATTAAGAAAGCTGGAAATGACATCTCTCTGGTACCGATTATCCATCTTGAATTGAAAATATGCAGCTTTAAATACCAATTTCTTTTTACTTTATCAGCATATGATTCATTCTTTCAATATATTTGCATTTTTACATGCACAAATAAGTGTTTACTAAAATGTACATGAACAAAATCAACTCTTTTTATTTAAAAGAGTATACCAGGGTCTAGGAATGCCAAAGAAAGTTTCACTTCTGATGTCAAAAAGGTTGTTTCTTATTGTAAAATTGAAGTTAGGGTTCAACAAGAAGAGCAACAAGCAAACAAATTCAAAAAGTCACATGTTTCATCAGCAATTCATAAAACACGTGTTTTCGACATTACTATTACCAAATTAACACTCTGAGAGAACCAATATCCCAGCAAAGCTGAAACCTCAAAAATAGAACTTTGCCTTGGGTGACTACCGATACCCTTAAGCATTTTGACCTTATACAGGTGTGGGTTTTGAGGATAGAGACACACAGACGACACTCAAACATGTAATAATTTGAAAGAGCTAGGTTTGACATCAAAATTGGAACAAAGAATCTGTATTTGCACATTAATTTCGACATCAAATTCAATTTTCATTGAGCCCTTTTTTCAGATTCATTTATCTTAAACATGACAATTTCAACTTCGAATTTGCATTTAAAAAAAAAAACTTACGACTGATAGAGTGCTTGGATCTCATCTGAAAGCTGCTAATCCTCGAAGTAATCTCAAGCGAGTGGTGTGAGTGTAGAGGACAGAGGAGATAAAGAGAGAGCGTGGTGGCTTCCTGTCACTGAAAAAGTGTTGCGAGAGCACAATAGGTGGCGACGACGGCAATCAGATACAGATACAAATACAGTGAGAGGTGCGAGGTTGGAGAGTGGGTGTTGATTCACTACCGATGGTGATGATGACGATGAGTTAGGTGGATGAGGTGCGATGTCGGCTTTTCAAAATAGGGTTTTTGCTATTTGTTTGTGGGAAAATGCGAGTGTAGAAGACAGAGGAGAAAAATAGTATGTTTACTTTTTTGATTCAATTTATGAAATGTCAATGTTAATGCCATTAATTTGTCAAACGAAAATGTGAATATTTAATGCAAATAATTTGTAAAACGGAAATGTGATAGCAGTATTAAAAGGTATGAATAAATTGATTGTATATTATGCAGTAGGTGTAGTACCTCTTAAATTTCAAGAAATGAGCAATATCCTTAATAATATAGTAAAGATATATATATATATATATATATATATATATATAATCTGAGAAATGTGTATCTAGCGGGTCCAAGGGGCGGCAGCCCCTAGTGGTTATATTGTTGTCTTGAAAATGCATCAGAAATCCAAATTTAGAATATTTGACCTGTTTTTGGCGTGGTATTAATCCTTATAGAAAACCTAGATTTATGACAGTTTTTGACTGTTGCCAAACTGTTTTATGACAGTTTTGACAGTTTTCAGACAAAGGAGGTATTTAACCAATTTTGGTCAGTTTTTTCTGGTACTCACGAAATTCATATCTCATTCTCTGTCTTTTTTCTTCTGAGTCTTATCCAATCAAAGATTAGGGAGTACCACCCAATACTTTGATTTGATAGTGAAGTCACAATTATCAGAATTTCCAAGGCTATTATTATCCTATTTTCTAACAGCTAGTTGAATATGTTACTTTCATTTATTGTGTGCTAGAATGCACCAATAGGAATGTAGTAAAATTAAATGATTATTTAATTAAAAAAGATAGATATTAAACGATTTCCATAATTATAATCCTCTGAAACTAATTAAAATAATTCATTAATGTCAGCAATAATATTTTTTTCAGAATGAATTCGTATCTAGGTTTTTATGTATGAGTTCGTTTTTTTGTTTCAAGACTCACTCATTTAAAATACAATAAAGTTGAATGAAATATAAAGAATGAGAGTGTATTCTACTAGAATATACTTTCATTCTGCTAGAATACACTCTCATTTTTTTAGATACAAATTCATTCTGAAAAAATATTATTGTTGACATTAATGAAGAATTTAATTAGTTTCCATAAAAAATACTTATAATTATGGATATCATTTAATATACATATTACTTTTTCTAAAATCTTATTGGTGCTTTCCAGCACACAATAGAAGTGAGAAACATTTGAATCTACCTCTTTCTTTCTCTCTCTCTCTCTCTCTCTTCCATATATATATATATATGGAAGAGTTATATGGAAAATGAATCATTAGGGCAACACATATTTGAACCAATGAAAACATGACAACACATCATTTCTACAATAACTTCCACAATACATTACTTGTGAAGAAAGAAATGGACACGTGTCATTTGATTATTGGTTCCAGTAGATGTTGCCCTAGTTATTTGTTTTCCATAGAACTCATTCCTATATATATATATATATATATATATATATATATATATATATATATATATATATATATATATATATATATATATATATATATATATAGGGTATGGTTATTTGGAAAACAAAAAAACCCTAAAAATCATAAAAATGTATAAAAAATACTTAGAGATTACAATTTTTTTAAAAAAATTCTTTTATTAAAAAGTCGCAGATTTTTTAATAAATTCGCTGAAAAAAAATAAAAAATCAATTTTTTTAAAATTAAAAAAAAATATTTTTTTTTCAAAAGAAAATCAACGAATTTATTTAAAAACCTGCGGTTTTTTCATAAAAAAATTAAAAAAAAGTTTTGTGATCTCTAAGTATTTTTTATGCATTTTTATGATTTTTAGGGTTTTTTGTTTTCCACAGAACCTAAACCTCTATTTTATATATATATATATATATATATATATATATATATATATATATATATATATATATATATATATATATATATATATATATATATAAAGAAAATAGTTATATTATTGATAAGTAGCTGGCTTTTTGAAAAATCTTAAACAAACACTTGTAGATATTTGTTATATGTTTTATGCAAAATAAGGTATCCATCGTTTTTTAGGTTTGTTATTTGTTTTTTCAAAACATTAAAAAAGAAATTAAGTATTAATTTTTAAATTGTATTCAAAAACACTTATAGTATTTTAAACTTGTAAACTATGATTGGTCATCTTGTTTATTTTATAGCTATGGAAATGACTTATGTTTTTTTTTTGCCGAACAAAAAGGATACCTAAATCGTTGGCAACATCATTTAATGAATACCATAGTTGGAGGGATGTAGTTTCCAACAATATATATATATATATATATATATATATATATATATATATATATATATATATATATATATATATATATATATATATATATATAGAGAGAGAGAGAGAGAGAGAGAGAGAGAGAGAGAGAGAGAGAGAGAGAGAGAGAGAGAGAGGGCAACCCGGGCGACCGCCCAGGGCCCACGTCTTTAGGGGGCCCAAAATTTCTAGGCTATGTAGTGTATATATATAAAAAATGTATTATCTAAATGATTTTTAAGGCCTAAAGTTTGTTCAAATTCAAAGCATCACAAAAGATAAACAATTTGGTTTGCTTGTTATTGCTAATTAAACAAGTCTATAGTGAATAATAAATGGTATTTTTTTTAATCTTTATTATATTTGTCTTTGAGGGACATTTTTTTTTGCCCCGGGCCCCATATACGTTTGGACCGGCCCAGAGAGAGAGAGAGAGAGAGAGAGAGAGAGAGAGAGAGAGAGTATTTCAATTTATTTTATTAAGAAATATAAAACCAATAATAAAAATAAATACAAATAAAATTATAAAATATAAAAGAAATTTAATATTGGTTAGAGACGAAAAACACAACAGAAAAATTAATTCAAAGTAAAAGTTAAAAGAGTAATTTAGCCTCAGGCAAGATGAATTCAATAATCTTCTTTAAACTGTTAGGGGGTGTTTGGTACAGGGAAATAAAAATAGAGAAAATGAATTAATTCCTTTTCCCATGTTTGGTTAATAAAAAAAATAAGGAATTGGAAAATAAATCAATTCCTTTTCCATCCAAATAATTCTCTATTTTTAAAAGAGAAAAGGGGAGAAATAGGATCGCTACTCATATCGTGCGTGGATAGAGAATAAAAAAAAAAGCGGAGAATTCATCGTGTCCCCCATTCGATCCCCGGTCCATGCAATTTCTGAATTTTTTCAACGATCGCTACTGGATATCATGGAATCGGCCCACGTAAGTGATCATAAGAATTCCCGTTTGCCCTACATATTCCTTGCTCCTCTCTGTTTTCGAAACTTCCAAGTCACGACTTCACTTTTCTTGGTCGATTTTGGCATCATCGATCCTCTTCTAGTTGAAGGTATGAGTTCATGTTTCTTTGTTATTCTACTTGTTGGTTGATTCTGTGTTAATTTGCTATGAATTTTGATTTTGAACTCCAATTCAAGAATATGTTAATCTTGCTAGGAGTTGTTTCTTTTTACATGTTTGAATCTTCTTATGTTGAAATCGATCTTGGTGGTTAAATCATGTAGATAAGTGTTCAATGATGATCAATTGCTATTTGTTCATTGTTTATGATTGAGTTGAATGAACAAAAGCAATTTTTTTTTTTACAATTTCAGATTTTTTTTGATTTTTTTCTCCAATTTGAACCATCATAAAAGCTTCATACCATGATCGGATTGATGCGATTTTTTTTCCAGATTGCACTCCTCTGTCTTGTCTACGTTTTAGTATAAAACAACAGCTTAACTGATTATGTTTTGGTTGAGTTATACAGCCCCAAACAGGGGCTGTTATGATTGTTGCATAATAATTCTGCAGTTTTTATAAATTTTGTCAAACTTTGAACCATCATAAAAGCTTCATACCTGATCGAAATGATGCGATTTTTTTTTCCAAATTGCACTCCTCTGTCTTGTCTATGTTGTAGCATCAAACAACATCTTAATTGGTTATGTTTTTGTTGAGTTATACAGCCCCAAAGAAGCTCACATGTTGATGTGGAAGGGTTGGAAGATATTGTTGAAGAGACGCAACAAATTGCTCGTGGCAATAGTAAACGCAAAAGACCTCCAACAGATGACACCGAAAGCTCTTATAAGGAAGCTGCAAAAGAAATGAAAGAGACTTTCAAGGAGGTTGGTGAAAAACTCAATGAAACAATATACAATATAGGAATGCATGAAAATAAAGAAGCATGTGATATGATAGATAAAGTTATCGAATATATACAACACATGCCAAATATCAATGTCAAACAGCGAATTAAGGCGATTGACATGTTTAGCAAAGATCAATTTCGTGCCCGGGCATTTTTTAAGATGACAAAAGAAGAAAAGATTTGTTATATGGAAATGATTGGGGATGACTCAATATCATGATTAGGTTATTTTAAGTTATGTTTTTTTTTTTTTTTTTTACGAATATTGAAGTTGACTCTTTGCACATTCTGTATTAGACATAGTTATGTTTTTTTAGTTGTTCGGAATATTGAATTATATTTTTTGCATATGCTACATTGGATATAGTTTTTGAATAGTATGATTGTCATATTTCTTTAAAATCTATTTGTATGTTATTCTTTCATATTAGAAATATGTTTTCCAATACAAGATATATAAAAAATAATATTAATTAATTAGAAAATGAATTACTTAGTAACAATTAATATTAAAATAAAAAAAATAAAATACATAAAAGATGTATATTTTGATTAATTAAGATATACATCATAATGCATTTTTATAAAAGAATGTTGTTTGAAAATGAATAAACAAGGTAAAAAAAACTCATTTTCATTTTACTGATTAATACAACCAAACAAGAGAAATGATTCTCAAAAATATTTCTCTAGGGAATTCTCAGTTCTACCAAACAGGGGAGTCAATTCTCTTTCTCCAGCTTAATTCTCTTTCTCTGCATTTCCATTCTCTGCAACAATTCCATTTCTCTGTACCAAACGCACCCTTAGAGTAAATCACTAATTTCTTTTTCTTAATTCCCTCGTGTAATCAAGCGGACTCTATTAATTTTCTTTTCTATTCATCGTTTTTAATTTTGAGACTTTTAATCTCTTGAATTGAAAGATGGATAGTAAAAAAGGCGGGACTTCTTATATTATATATTACAATATTATATGTTACAAAACATAATATAGAGATGATCGTTTAAAAGGGTAAGTAATTATATCTTTTGAATATATACCTGTTAACTCTTAAAAAAATTTTGTTAAAAATATACCAATATTACGTGCAATAGCAGGTAAAACTTGTTTTGGGGATTTGAGTTCAACCTCCGATAACATTTCCGACGAATGTAAGCTTCGACGGACGCCTAAAATGGGTTTCGTTCAAAGACAAAGGTCTTTCACAGCCTCCACTCACCGACACCTTTCTCCTCCTTCATATCCCCTCTCCACCCTTTGAACAGTTGCCATGCCCTGTGGATGCGATGCAATCATGCCAGACTCTTCCCCTTGGAACCCGAAGAACCTGAAATACTTAAATCATAAAACTGTAATTATAAAGTTTAGTGAGTTCCCCGAAATACCCATACATAACGTGTCTATTTCAACCCAAAAAGGTGTTATGGGCTGAATCATAGTCTTACCCCTACCATGGGCCAAATCATGGTCTTTACTTATATAAGTGTTAGGGGCTAAATCATGGTCTTCCGTACAATTGCTAGATGCCAAACCCCGGTCTTTCATGCAAATGCTAAGGGCCAAACCCTTGTCTTTCATAAAATGTCAGGAGCCAAACCTTGGTCTTTCATACAAATGCCAAGGGCCAAACCCTGTTCTTCAATGCAAGTATCACAAAGACAACTAACAACATACATAGTATAGTGAGAAAACTCAGCTTACAACAAAGTAGTCAACTAGTAAGCTCACACAGCTGAAAATCGGGTGCTACATACCTCCTACGGAATCATAAAAGGTATACCTTCAGTCCACCCTCCAAAAAATATCAATTTCACTAAAAGTCAAACCCAGTTAAAAGTCAACGTCATTTGACTTCCACGTCGTGGTCATCCCTTGGCCATGTCGTGGGAACTTCTCGACAAAACAGTTGTGATCTCCATTTTCGCCATGTCGTGACACCCAATTTGTCATGTCGTGGCAATAAGCTGAAAACAACTTATTTCCTCAAGCTCTTAATCGGTTAAGTCGTTAGCCCATACTCTCTAGATGGCTTCTAGGGGCTCAAATAGGTCATAAAATTTAAACTTTATGGACATGCATGCCCCATGCATGTTCTTCCCCAAACTAGGTCAAAAATATGAGAAAAGGGACCTAAAGCTCATACATGATTACCAAAACTACACCAAATTCTAGATCCAAAAGGTATAATGACCTAGGGACCAAGGTAACCCATAAAGTTGCAAACTTTATCACTTTCGTCCATTAAAAACTCAATTATGGTGTAACACTCGATTTGTCACGTAAACCCTTAGTAATTATTGTAAATTTTCTTCCTTAGACCTTAGTATGTTAGGCATACGTAAGGTACGCCGGGCGTACTAGTGAGCGTGCATGAGTCGAGACAGTTCCCCTAGTACGCTAGGCGTATCCATGCGTACACAGGGCATGCGTGAGTTAGGGGCAAACCCTAATTTTTAGGGTTTGCACCCTATTTAAGCTCATTAAGTCCCTCAAGTCCTTCACCCTATCAACATCCATTGCCTTTTTGAGCTAATCTTAAAACCCTAGCCATCTTGAGAGTGTTCTTGAGCTTATTAAGAGTTTTTGGGTGTTCTTTTGTGATCTTGAAGAAGAAGGACTTGGTGGTGGAATATTGTTGGAGTTGGAGCTTCAAGATCTAGGGTTATCTTCTTCATTGCAAGCTTTTGGAGGTAAAAAGTTCTTAACTTGATGGTTCCTTGCTTAGATCTCTTTTGGTGGGTAGATTTAGAAGTTTTGGTCCCATAATTTTGGTCTTATGGAGTATGGACTACTCCAGACCATTTGAGTTGTCCTTTTGAACACTTAGGAGTGCATGAAGTCATAAAAATTGGATATTAGAGGTTAGAACTCAACCATGCATGAGTTGGGGACCACTTAAGGAAGATAGAAGGATACATCCATGATTTGAGTCCCATTAAGATATGCAAAAGCATAAAGTTTGCAACGTTATGGCTTTATATGTTTTAATAAACTTAGATCTAAAATTAGACATTAGGTCTTAATTGATTAAGACCTTAAAAGGAGGAATTGGACAACTGGGACGTACGTCGAGCGTACGTAGCTGTACGTTGAGCGTACGGACCTGGGGTCTCGATATGGTGAAGCGTCCGAGTACGCCGAGCGTACTCATTTTTGGGCTTCTAGTTTCGGGTCATCTTGGGCTTTAGGGTTTTGGGCCCTTGTTGTACCATAAGTTTTCTAAGCCGAGCCTTTATGGATTTAGGCCCATATTGGACTTGGAATGTCTTTTGGACTTTTGGGCTAGTTTGGATTTGGGCCTTGGTATGTTAGGCCCAATAAGGGAAGGGTAAAACAACCTTTTACCCTTACAGTCAGGATTTAGGGTTTGGATTCTCGGATTGGGTTATTAACCTAATTTCTAATTAGGGTTTTATCACTTGTGATTTAGTAAGAGGATTTCACTAATCAATAGCTCGAGTGTGATTTGATATCTTCAGTCTGAGGCGAGTTTCTTCACTGTATTCATGGGTCGAAGGCACCAATGCCAACCCACTAGACTATGTATGTAGGATGATGATTGTCTTCGTGACAATTACCTGTTATGCATGTATATGCTTGATGTCTCTGTGACTCTTACTGTTATGGTTATATGTGTTAGTTGTAGGGGTGAAATAGACCCAATACCGGTTGAAAGAGACCGAATGGGTTGAAACATACCCAATACCGTTTGAAAGAGGCCGAAAGGGGTTGAAATAGACCCAATATTGCTTTGATTGTTATGTATGTATGGTATGAGGTTTTTTTGGGGGAGCTCGCTAAGCTTTGTGCTTACGGTTTTTAGTTTATTTTCAGGTATTTCCAGCTCAAAAGGGAAGGGTCCGACTTGATCGCTCAACATCTGCCCATGTTTTTTGCAATTACGTGATTGTGAGATTTGTACTATGATATTATTTTTGTATGATACACTTTTGGTTGTTTTTTCATGACTATTGGATGTTTGAAATAAAATTTTTTATCTGTAATTTTTTAGGATGTTACATATGGACCAAAACATGTCAAATAACCTAGATCTAAAAGGATGACATCATTAAGAAGAGAACTTGAGAACTCACAAGTGGTCCATAAGATGCACACAAGGAGTAGGGCTGAGTAGCTTGCTTGATCTATGCACAAGAGATCCTTTTTCTTCCTTCTAAGGCCAAACAAACACCAAAATAAGCTCTAAAACTTGCAAGGAGGATAGGATTGCTCAAGAACACTATAGGAGGTGATGGAGGCTGAGAGTGGAGGAAACCCTAACCATCACATCCTTTAAATAGGGCCTTGAGCCCGGAAAATTAGGGTTTATGTAACGACCCATTTTTCACGTCCAAAAATTTCATTTTTCAATTAATAATTGATAAAATCATTTTCAAATACACATTGTCTGATCAAACCATTTCATAACATATACTATGTTTGAAAACCAAAACATGTGATCTATCAAAATGTCAGAGTACGAATCCGAGAACAATCCCATGAATGCGGAAAAACAGTGTGTGTGTATGATGTGCCGCTACCGCGCCAGTTCCTTCCCCTTCGACGAAGAGGTACCTGAAACCAAAACTGTAAACTGTAAGCACGAAGCTTAGTGAGTTCCCCCACTGTACCACATACCATATAACCACATAGCATACTTATATTGTCAGACATATCTGGGTGCCCGACCTACCCCTTCGGTCCTCTCGACCGGATACTGACTAGCATATCTGGGTGCTGGCCTCCCCTTCGGTCATCTCGATCGGATACTGACTAGCATATCTGGGTGCTGGTCTCCCCCTTCGGTCCTCTCGACCGGATGCTGGGGACTATTTCACCCCTACTACTACCACATAACACATATCACATAATCTATCTAGCATGGCTGGGCATGACCGCCCCTTCGGCCCTATCGACCGGTAATCTGGGGACTATCTCCCCTACTGTCACTAGCACATAAACATATCACAGGTAGTAGAAACCCTAGATGAATATCACAGAGACAATCATCTAACATACAACTCCTACTGGTGGTCCGGCATTGTGGCCGTAGACCCACCACTACTAGAAGGTAACTCACCTCGAAGTAGCTGCTGATTTGAGCTGGAACTGACTGTCTACTGTTGCTGCTGCTGTTCCGGGGGTCCTCCGGCTATAATTCCCACAAAACGTTCAGTCAAACACTGCTAGTCGTACTTAGGGTAAAATGACCATTTTACCCTTGACCAAGTCAAAGTCCAAGTCAAAGTCAACTTCCAGTTGACCCGACTCGCCGAGTTGGCTTGCTAACTCGTCGAGTCCCTACCCATTCGATTGTCCTTAATCCCTTCTCTACTCATCGAGTTAGGCATTGACTCGACGAGTTCTCCTTCTAATTGATGTCAAAAGTCCTTCATCCTACTCGCCGAGTTGTATGAACAACTCGTCGAGTTCATCTTCATCCGACGAACACTCTATGCTTCGACTCGCCGAGTTGTATGAACAACTCGCCGAGTCTGTTCTTGAGGTAGGAAGATTGCCTTGGACTTCCAACTCACTGAGTCCACCCATGACTCACAACTCCACTCAGCAAACACGAAAAAGGGGAAAACTCGAGGACTCGCGACTCGACTCGCCGATTCGTTCACATGCAATTACTATATACTCGATTTTGCTTGAATCCAGCTCATGCTATACATAGATCTGGGCTCTTAGGGTAGGTTTTACACGTAAAGTTTCCAACTTTACGTGTACACATGCATAGGATAGGGATTTAAGGCTTAATAAAGGCTAAAATGGTAGATCTAGGTCATTCAAGCAATTTACTTCCATAAAGGCCATGTATCTGAGCTTCTGGAGCTCAAACATGCCTAGATCTAGAGGTTAATCAACTCATTACAACCCCTAATCCATAATCAAGCTTGGAAATGGTTCAAGAAGGACTTTAATGGTGCCCTAAGGGACTTTAAGCATAAAAAGGGAGGAAATTGAGTTATACCTCAATGAATCTATGAAATATCACCAAGATATCGGGCCTCCTTCTTCTCCTCTTGATCTACTCTCCTTCTTCTCTCAAAATCTTCAAGAAATCACACCAAAACACTTCAATCTCACAAGAAGAGGGGTTAGGTCGATATAAGGAGCTCTGAGGGTGAAGGAGTCGGGCTTAGGGCGCATAAGGTTGCTTTCAATAGTGTGCAAACCCTTGAAATTAGGGTTTCATTCAGACAGCGGGGACTCGCCGAGTCCAGAATATGGACTCGCTGAGTCGCCAACTTAAGTGTGCTCAATATCCCGGCTCTACTCGGCGAGTCGGGCCTACAACTCGCCGAGTCCAAGGCTAAAAATGTAAATTACTTAGATAGGTCCTACGTACCAGGAACCAGTTGCTACAGTTTAACCTCGACCCGTCATCGCGTCGTGGCCACTAAGTGCCCATGTCGTGATGGTATAAATGAGATATGTGTCTCATGCAGGTCATGCCACGTCGAAGCCATCCAAAGCTTATAAACTACTTTAAAATTCATACCTTAAAGGTCTGAATGTTACAAATGATGATGGAGGTTTAGAGGTGGCAAGACTGTGGACGTCCGACGAAGGATATATTGTAGAAGGAGTTGCGATAGAGAATATGATTTGGAAGATGTAGTTTTCATGGTTAAGAGCATCCACGACTTCCAAAGCCTTTGCAAGTGTGTTCAAGATCTGATGTGGTAGGAGAAGATGACCAGAGATGTCGCCAGAGGTAAAGAATGTCGGAAATGTCGCCGGAGGTGGAACTAAAACTCTCGCAAAATAGGTTTTATCTACTATTGCAGGTAATAATGATATATTTTAAACAAAAAACAAGTTTAAAAGTTACCAATGCATTAAAAAAAATATTAAATGACAAATTTATATAAAGGAAAAAATTAAATTATAAACATGTATGAAGAATATAGTTGATTAGCTTTCAAGTTATTATCCGTATAATATATTGTCAAATGACATACAAAGGATAAAAGACATTTTTATTTTAAGCAGTTTGTCGGCGTCTATAGTTTATATCACCATAAGATTGTAGGTTGACAAATGAATCGCACCTTTTTATAGTTTATACTCGGTAGTGCCTTACAGAGTCATGTCCAACTCGCCCGAAGATGCGTCACAAAAGAACATATATCAAGTTAACGAAACGAACTTTTTGCAGCCCCGGTGTTCCAAGTTTGCAACAGTTAACCTATCGGCGGAGATTCTGCCAACCCATTTTGAACCTCGAAGATGAGGCATACACCCGTCTTCTAAGAATATGTCTGCAGAACTGCAAACAAATTCAATCCCGCAGGCTGTTCGACGAATTGCCTCAAAGACTCGAACACGCCTCCAAAGCCGTTAAACTCATCCATGCCCAAAGTTTGCTACTTGGTTTCGATTCACAAGGGAAACTTGGCAATGCCATTGTCGATTTGCATTCAAAATGCGGCAACATGGCCTTTGCTCAGAAAGCTTTCGAGAGGTTGGAACGAAAAGATACACTGTCTTGGAACCCAATTTTATCAATGTACTCGAGGCGCGGAATGTTAGAAAAAGTCGGACAACTATTTTGCGATATGCAGGTTTCTGGGGTGTATCCAAATCAGTTCACTTATGCGATTGTTTTATCGGTTTGTGCTAGATTGACGGACATCGTGTTTGGGAAAACAGTACACGCACACGTTATCAAAACAGGGTTCATGTGTGACTCCTTTTGTGAAGGATCACTTATCGACATGTATTCAAAATGTGGCCTTGTTCATGATGCATGTGAGATATTTGATGGGTCTGTATGCCCTGACACCGTTTCTTGGACAGCGATGATTGCTGGTTATGTTCAAGTTGGTTTTCCTGAAAAGGCACTAAGATTATTCCACGATATGTTGAAACTGGGCCATATACCAGACCAAGTAGCATTCGTAACTGTCATAAGCGCATGTGTTGAATCAGGACATCTTGATGATGCACGCCATCTGTTCGACAAAATGCCCAATCCAAATGATGTAGCATGGAATGTCATGATTTCAGGGCATGCCCGTGAAGGGTATTACGATTTAGCTATTGATTATTTTCAAAACATGACTAGATTTGATCTGAAACCCACAAGGTCCACTCTAGGAAGTGTTTTGAGTGCCATTGCAAATACATATGATCTTGACTGTGGTTCACAAGTTCATGCTCAAGCAACCAAACGAGGGTTATCTTCCAGTGTTTACGTGGGAAGTGCCTTAATCAATATGTATGCAAAATGTCAAGAAATGGGCTCAGCTAGGAATGTCTTTGATGCATTAGATGAGAAAAATATCGTTTTATGGAACACAATGCTTGGAGGTTATGCCCAGAATAAAGATTCTGATCAAGTGATTAGTCTATTCATAAACATGAGACATTCTGGTTTCCAACCTGATGAATTCACTTACACCAGCGTTCTAAGTGCATCTTCTTCTCTAAAAAATCCTGAAATTGGGAAACAATTTCATTCCCTTGTCATCAAGAACAAGTTGCATATGAACTTATTTGTGGGAAATGCATTAGTAGACATGTATGCGAAGTCTAACTCTTTACACGATGCTATAAAACAGTTTAACATGATCAAGAACCGAGATAACGTTTCTTGGAATGCAATTATTGTTGGGTTCGTTCAGGAAGAAGAAGAAGAGTTGGCTTTCAGT
Source organism: Lactuca sativa (assembly GCF_002870075.4). Classification (NCBI taxonomy): domain Eukaryota; kingdom Viridiplantae; phylum Streptophyta; class Magnoliopsida; order Asterales; family Asteraceae; genus Lactuca; species Lactuca sativa. Next base: position 12,397,756 of record NC_056623.2, read on the forward strand.
ATGTTTCAGAGAATGCGAAATGACGGGTTTGCCCCTGATGAATACTGCTTTGCAAGCATACTCAGTGCTTCTGCAAACATTCAATCTTTAAACAAAGGCAAACAGTTGCATTCCCTATTAGTCAAATATAATATGGAAACCAGTCTTTATGCTGGAAGCTCTCTTCTTGATATGTATTCCAAGTGTGGGGTTGTTTCCGATGCTCAAAAAGTTTTCGATTCCATTCCGGTGAAAAGTGTAGCTTCTATAAACGCTTTAATTTCTGGATATGCTCACAGTAACATCGAGGTATCTGTAAATCTTTTTAGGAACATGCAGTTTCAAGGATTGATTCCATCAGAAGTTACATTAGCAAGCATATTAGATGGATGCAACGAGCCTTCCAAATTAAATCTCGGTAGACAAATTCACAATTTAGCGATAAAATACGGTTTTGAAAATGAATTCTTTTCAGTATCTCTTCTCGGAATGTATTTCAAATCCCGGGCGGAATCAGATTCCATGGTGGTGCTCTCGGAATTATCAATTCCCAAGAGCACGGTTTTATGGACCGTTGCAATATCCGGATTTGCCCAAAACGATTCCGGTGACGAGGCGCTCGCGATATACCAACAAATGAGAAGACACAATTCAATGCCGGATCAAGCAACTTTTGTCAGTGTCCTGAAAGCATGTGCCACGTCAGCGTCTCTACCGGATGGGCGCGGGGTCCACTCACTTGTTTTCCATACGGGTTTTGACTCGGATGAGTTGACCGGGAGTGGATTAGTCGACATGTATGCTAAATGCGGAGATATCACAAGCTCTTCACAAGTGTTTAAAGAAATGGTCACGAAAAAAGATGTCATCACATGGAACTCGATGATTGGCGCGTACGCGAAAAACGGGTACGTGGAAAACGCATTGGAAGTGTTTGACCAAATGAGAAAGTCAACCGTGAAGCCCGATGATGTCACCTTTCTTGAAGTGCTCATGGCGTGTAGTCACGCGGGAAAGGTGTCAGAAGGGCGTGAAGTATTTGATACAATGACAAGTTTTTATAAGATTAAACCGCGTATGGATCATGTTTCTTGTTTGATTGATCTTTATGGGAGATGGGGTTATTTGAAAGAGGCCGAGGAGATAATCGATGAACTTGAGTTTAAACCGAATGCGGTTGTTTGGGCTACGTTTCTTGGTGCGTGTAGGATTCATGGGGATAAAAGAAGGGGGAAAAGGGCGAGTGAAGAGTTGTTGAGTTTGGAGCCTGAAAGTTCGGCTTCTTATGTGTTGCTTTCGAATATATATGCGGCTTCTGGGAATTGGGAGGAGGTGAATTTAGTGAGGAGGGAGATGAAAGAGAAGGGGGTTAAGAAGCATCCTGGATGTAGTTGGATTAAATTGGGAGGAGAGACTCATTTATTTGTTTCGGGAGATGAGTTGCATTCTAGTTCAGGGGAAATATATGGGGTTTTGAAGGAATTGAAAGGAGTGATGAAGGATGAAATCTGGTGTTCTTGATGCTATGGCAGATTAAGGAGTTGAAGATCACTATTTTATGTAAAAGACTGGAGATGAGGGTGTGATGGGTTTATCAATCCAACCCAACTTGATCCATGTTAACCCTGTATTATTTTATTATTTTCAACATTTTAGTTTAATTACTTAAAAGAAATAGAAGACTAGAGTTTCCCTTAGGGTGTCATTGTTCCAAGATTTAAAATATTCAAACCTTAAAATATGGAGAAGTGTTTTGCAAAATAAGCGAAGCTTAAAATGTGCACCAAGTCTTTTGATACTTGCAAGTAATAATCTCCTCGATCGTCTACTACAAATACCAACCACTCTACCCTTTGCTACACATCAATTCAATTAATCCATTATCCATTTCACTCATCTCTTTTTCAAATTGACGAATTACAAAATGGCTTCTTATCAAACTCAATATTACTTCCCTCATTTTCCTCCACCGCCATCTCCTCATTTTGCATCACCACCACCTCCTGCAACCCCTACACCTTCTGCACCGCCTCCACATACTATCCCACCACCATCACCACCACCACATGCTGTGCCACCAACACCACCGCATGTCATCCCACCACCACCATCTCCTCCACATAAGATCCCTCCACCACCACCACATGCCATCCCACCACCACCTCCTCCACATAAAATCCCTCCACCACCACCACATGCCATCCCACCACCGCCTCCACATAGGATCCCTCCACCACCACCACATACCATCCCACCACCACCTCCAGCTGCTCCGGGAAACCATACCACAATCATTGTGGTGGTGTTTGTCTCGTGTGGTGGTGTTTTCTTCTTGGCATTTGTCGTGGCGGCGTTGTGGTGTTTTCTCAAGAAGAAGAAGAAGATGGTTCGCAAGGCGGAAAATGTGCACATTGATGAACACCGACATGTGGCAGAGAGAATGGTACAAGGACCAAATGGGACTGAAAGTGTGATACTTTCTGTGGAAGATGATATACACATTGAAGAAGATATAAGGAAGAGTGAGTTGGAGAATTTCAGAAAAGGGTTGCATTTGAATTCCGGCAATATTGCTGCAGGTGTGGTTGATGCTGGAGAACCATCCTCTAGTTCCGGCCATCACCACCTACCTGGTCAGAAGTCTTGAAATCGGATTACAAAAGTTTCTATGGCAGCGCAAGCTATAATCAACTCAAAACAAATTTGTAAAAAATTGAAATAAAACTTTGTATTAATGTTGTGTGAGATTCTTTTTATTGTTATGTACATGTGTATATGAATTTGCGGTTGACTTTCTTTGGCAATTGACAAAGAGGTTGACTAGTTGAGGGTTTCAAAGAAACGTGTATTTGAGTTTGCCCGAGTATTGTTGGTATCTGGTCCTTCGGGGTCGAGCATAATATTTCAAGAATTTCGTTTTAATGAATCTACGGTTTCTTGAAAACATTCTTTTAATTAACATAAAATTGTGATTTTTTTAGAATTAAGAAATAAAATAAGTTATATGGAGTATATCTTTTTATTTATCATGTATTTCTTAGTAGCCTATGGCAGGATATATAACACAAACCAGGATGCATGATCAACCACGAGGTGGCACTTCATGTTCTTAGGCACAAAAAGTTATGCAATAAACTAAAACAATGCATGCAACGTTCAAATTCCTAAGAGACCAAATGTCTAGTATGTAATTATGACATCCACAATACATTAAAAATGGGTCGTCCGACCACCCACAACGACATTCCTGATTTGTGGGGTTATGGACGGGGGGCTCGCCATGGAGAACTGCTACACAAAAAATTGCTTCACACCCTTCTTCTAGCCATCTATGATTGCAACCCCATGATTTGGACTTGGGTCACTTATTGGGAGGTGCTTACAAAGTTTTACTCCAGTTTAGTCATCGTCATCAGGTGGGGTTAAGGCACCCAAAATACATTAAACTCTATAAAGTTAATAAATTACCATATTAGCATTCTATTTTTCATACACCCTTATCAATTAATTCCTAAAAAACTTTTAGCTTTATAAAATTCAATGAAAAAATATTTAAAAAAAAACTAAACAATTTTACCATTAAATGTTAACTTGGCATCTCACTAACGTCCGATAAAATCATTGGATACCAAGTAAACTTTCTATCTCATTCAACCATTCCGTTAAATCATAATTATGAATGTCCTTAGTATACATACATGCATGACCCATAAAATGGTATAAGGATGATAAAATTATGGTGATTTGAAAGCAGTGACAGATCCAGCCTGGAAGTCAAGTGGTGTGCACAATTGACCAATTGAACATTGACATCCCAAAATGGTTTGATAACGATTATCCTAAAATCGATTTCAAAAACATCTATTACAATTACCCCGGAATGCACAAATGGAGTACATTTCATGTTGAAGTGAAGAAACTTTTCTCTTTAACCATTCTAGCATACACAATATCTATGCAACAATTTTGTTATAATCTTGATCTGACAAAACACCACAAAAGATTGGATCCTACAAAACGATCTTGAGAATTAAAAAGCACTTACTTTTAATAAACAATAAATCCAAAATAAATTTGCAGATATATATGCAACCACCATATTTTCTAGTAGAGGAGAGACAGTTGCTTAACTTGTTCAACTTGCACAGAAGACTAACTATTAAGGTTTCTCCCAACCCATATCCTACATTTATCATTTCAAACCCATTTAATACAAATTACTCAGTCGGGAGTATCAAATCAAAGAAAAATCATTTTACTGTTAGATTTTGGAGTCTTAAGAATATCAATTTACTTGGATATTTCTAGGATCGTGATTGCAATTATTTTTCAAAAATCTATGATTTCAACCCTATTGGGGTATCACGAAATCAGATTTAGGATAATCCAAAGAATGACCATTTAGAAGTCAAACTACTTCTAAATTCGAAACACAGAAAAATACCTTATTTTTGGTGTTCTTGAAGAGATAGATAAAATCATAAAAATGATTTTCGAGAGTATCTATGTTCCAACCGAATTTGGAACTTCAATCATCCTTAAAAAGATGATAAAAAATCGGTTGAAAGTTAGTTGATAGAAGTTACATGCATTTGGCATGAAAATGAGTTGGTTATTATGACATAGCCAACTAATGACATCATCATGATATCACTACTAGTTTTGGCGGGAATTTACATGACATAACCAACTAATGACATCATCATGATATCACTACTAGTTGGTTATTATGACATCACCACCAGGGGCTCTGCCCTTTGGACCCTGCAAGGGGCGCTGTCCCTAGACCTTGGGCGCAACCCTTTGGAACACTACACCCATGGGCTCTGCCTTTGGACCCCCGTATTCCTAAGTTCATATTTATCACTCCGCGTATGCACCCCGCACCTCATGTCTCGGTTAGTAAATGGAGCTTAATCTATCTCAATATTATTAATAAGAATTACACTAAAATATGACACTAAAATCACCAGCATTTACAAAGCAAAAACTAGTTTAGAAATAAAAAAAAGCAGAACATTTCAGTTTAAAAATGGAACTAACATCAAATTTCAAAGTATTAAACCCATTTCTGAAAATTGAACACAAAATAAAATAAAATAAGGGAAATAAAATTACAAAATTTCTAGAGACAATAGTGGATCGTGTGCGGAGACAAATGGTGTTAGTCAGCCAATGGTGAGCGTGAGCAACGTCAGGACTCAGCAGTGTTGCCGTCGAGTTGTGCAGATGTGCTAAGTTTCCAACGACCGTGGTCGATGGTTGTGGAGTGATAACTTTCGACTGTTTCTAGTTCTTGTGGATTAGTATACTAGGTCAATACTCAAAAGAAAAAACGGGAGAGAAGAATAAAAAAGATGAGATGTTGGAAGTGGGGACCAATGCTTAAAATTAATCTTTTTTTTATATTTATATTTATTCTTGATAGGACCCATTTTTACGTGGGGACCATGCACCCCACTCATCCGGAACAAGATCTACCACTGTTTGAAAGTAACAAATACTTATTCAACAGTTAACATCGAACCAATTTGACTATTTTCTAAAATTAACATCGAACCAATCATACCAACTTTTAAAGTTTTCAAAAGACACCTAAACATCAAAAGTTAAGAAGTCCACTAGGCACTACGGTTCACAAGTCCACAAGTCCACAAGATGAAGTTAAACTTAACTTCGGATGTTCAAAAGATGAAGATGTTTATCAAGATTTTGACTTAGTTTGATTTTATACCGCTCAACCTCTCCATTTGACTGTTCGGTGGGACCACCATAGAGGCTCTACCCTTTAGCCCCCACCATTCATCGTCTCCAATACTAGTATAAATTATGAACCATTAGATAATAAGTTAAGACTTCTTTGACAATTATATAAATTTCCATTTAAGTCTACTTTGATACTGGTATACATTTCAATTACACAAAATGATGTAAAATCAATTACACAAAATGATATAAAGCACTATCACGGGGAAGAAACAAGACAACACTAGTCACTAGTAACACCTTCTTTTCTTTTCTTTTTTTTTTTTTTTTTTTTTTTTTTTTTTTTTTTTTTGATAATGAGACCATCGAAACCCTTTTTGATCTAGGTTACGTTGTAACCACTAGGTAGCTTCTAAACAAAGCCGTGCTATTTTTTGAACAAAAAATAATTATAGATAGAAAAATCAACTTATAATATATCATTAATCTTAAATTAAATGTTAGCAACAATATCTTTTAGCTACGATACATTGTCGTTGTACCTCCTGGGTCTGGAAATTTTATGTTAACAGAAACTGGAAGGTAAAAATTCCCGCCTATACCACGCCATGTTGCGCGTCCATGAAAGTTCAAAATAATTCAAAATCTTTTAGAAACACCACAGGGAAAACATGTGTTCATTGCAAATCATATATACATTGACGACTCGTCCCTAAAGATCTTGTCAGTAAAACAACACTTTCTTGTAGTGTGTTTAACATATTGATCGATCAAACGGTAGTTTAAAGGTTTGGGGATTAATCAAAAGAACCAAAAATGTTATAAATCCATGAAATAAAGATAAAAGTTACAAAAAAGATTCTTTTCGATCGTTGACTGTAAAATAATATTAATCTTAATATTCACAACAAAACGCATATTCATCTCCACTAAATAAATGCAAGATTATATTCTGAAAACAGGAGTAAGCTCCAAATCTAAAAACAAATTAAAGGGAATAAAAGACAAAAACATTAACAATGTCAACAGAACTGAACAGGTCCTAGGTCCTTCCTATATATATGTTCTGCATGTCATTATGTATCATTGATGTATGCTATCTGCCAAATTATTATATCGTTTCCATATTTTATCAAAGATATTAATGGTGTAATTCAATTAGAGTCTGAAAGGTATGAATGAAGGAGTAACACCCAAAGGACGAATCATGCATGCATATAGCATAAATGGCACTTGATCTCTACAAATGACATTTTATAGGTGCATCCAAATGTCCAATGGGTTTTGCTGATGAAATGTTGTCCTGTCCTTCCTTCTGGCAAGATGTATGTCTCTTTGACAGACATATTGCATGGTACCTAGCTAGCTACTTATAATATTGTCCATTATTGTGATACTTAATTTGGACAAGTGTTTTGCAATACATTGAAAGCTTAAAATGTGCACCAAGTCTCATGATACTTGCAAGTAATATTTCTTCCCACAGTTTCCTCCACCGCCATCTTCCACCCCAACACCACCATCTCCACCTCATTTTGTATCATCACCACCCCCTACCATCCGTAGAACTTCTCCACCGCCTCCACATACCATCCCTTTCCCACCACCGCAGCACATTACCATCGCCTTCACATATGATTCTCCCACCGCCACCCCATACAATTCCACCACCACCACCACCTCCATCTGCTCCAGGTAAGGGCACCACAATCGTTGTGGTGGTGTTTGTCTCATGTACTGGTGTTTTCTTTGTGGCGATTGTTATGGCGGCACTGTGGTGTTTTCTCAAGAAAAAGAAGAAGATGGTTCGCAAGGCAGAAAATGTGCATATCGATGAGCACAGAAAGGTGATAGAGAGTAAAGTACAAGGATCACATGGGACTGAAACTGAGATACTTTCTGTGTAAGACGTTATAGGTACACAATGAAGAAGATATAAGGAAAAGAATTTCAGAAAAGGGTTACGTTGCATTTGAATTCTGGTGACAACTACTACATTGTTGATCACGGCAAGAAATTAACCCTGAAATTGCATTTTTGAAGTTTCTATGGTGGCGCAAGATATTGGTGAAATGAATAAAATAAGTTTGTACTAATTAATGTTGTGTGTAATCTCTTTTCATTTTTATGTACTGATTTATATATGAAGGTGCGTTGACTTTCTATGCCAAATGATGACTTCACTGGTCGGTGATTCGGGGATTTCAAAGAAGTGTGTAGCTTAAAAAAGTTTGCCGGATTGTTGTCACTTCAGTAAATCGTGTTGCCGTATCTACCATTTCTCTTCCTTGATCACATTCTTTAAATATGAAATCGTATTTTTTATTTTTAAAAAAAAAGGTATGTATCTTAAAATGTTATTATTATTATTAGATATTGTCTCAATCCAATGCACATACGCTAAATGCAACACAACTCAAGGAAACAGACATGGAAAACCAAAAATATTAGAGAAAATAATAAGCACGTATACTGTATACATGTTGTAGCCAGTTGCTCCTGTAGTAGAATATGAATTTCGGTAATTAAAGACTATACATATATATAACATATATATATGGAAGGCATCTTGCCTTACGAAACGCCATACCTTCTAATCATATAGCATCATGACCAAAAAAAATAAAAAATAAAAACTTTAACAAGGCCAAAGCCCAAAAGCCACAAATATAACTCACCTGAAGCCATATCTATAATCAACTTATAGATTTCACTTCCCATGATTTTCTAGCTCCGGTTCCCATCATAATCATTCAAGTGAACTGAACTACACCCGACTGTTTTCTGAACCCTTTCACGAAACATCAAATCCCTCAAACTTTCTGCCTTTTCCCATCTTTCTGAAGCAGCATACATATTCGACATAACCACATAACCACACCGAGTTAACTCAGCATTCACTTTCTCAACCACCCGGTTTGCCATTTCCATATCCGAGTGAACTCGACATGCACCAAGCAAAGCCCCCCAAACCGACTCATTCGGTCTCACGGGCATCTCGGTCACTACCCGATACGCATCTTTCAACCTGCCCACCCTGCCCAAAATGTCAACCAAACACCCGTAATGCTTCACATTAGCCACCAAACCATATTTCCCCATCTTATCAAATATTTCCAATCCCTCTTCAACAAATCCTGCATGTGCACAAGCCGATAAAACTGATAAAAAAGTTATTTCATTTGGTGTCACTTTCGATTTCTCCATTCTATCAAAAAACTCAAGAGCTTCTCTACAATGACCATGGATTGAAAATCCCGAAATCATCGCGTTCCAACAAGAATCGTTTCTTTCAGATTCCATCATGTCTTCAAATATTAATCTTGCATTCATCAAATCCCCACATTTTGCATACATATCGACCAAACTATTCAAAATAAAGATATTCACTTTGATTCTTTTTTGAATAATCATATCGTGAAGATCTTTACCTGTTTTTAATGACCCCAATTGGGCACAAGCCGATAAAGCGCTTGCAAACGAGACTTCATCTGGTTCAAACCCATCGGATTCCATTTTGGCAAATGCTTCTAGAGCTTTCTCACAAAGACCATTTTGAGAGTACCCGGAAATCAACGAATTCCAGTTCACAAGATTCCGGAATGGAATCCGATTGAAGATGGTCTCCCCGGATTCCACATCACCTTTCTTGAAATACCCTGAAACCATTGATGACCAAACGAAGAAGTTTCTTTCTGGCATGGCCTCAAATACTTTTTTAGCAGCTTTCATGTCCCCATTACTTGCGTACCCATCAACCATAACAGTCCAAGTCATCACATTTTTCAGTGGGAATGGAACTTGATCGAAGAAAGACCTTGCCATCATTGTATCCCCTGTTCTTGCATACCCTGTGATCATTTCGATCCAAGAAACTGATGTCCTGTCAGACATCTTGTTAAATAACCGTAAGGCAGGTTGTGTTTCTCTATTCTTCATGTATCCACCTATCATGGCATTCCATGTGACGACGTTCTTCACAGGCATTTCATCAAACACTTTGCGGGCGTCGATCGCGTTACAGCATTTAGCATACATGTTCACCATTGAGGTTCCCACCACTACATCAGACAGCAGTCCAGCTTTGATTGATTCGGAATGCAGCGACTTTCCGTAGTTAGTCAGGGAAAGAATTGCACAAGCTTTGAAAACCAAAGGGAGTACACTCAGTAGATTAAGTGGGTTTCGACGATTTTGGGTGTAAATTAAAAGGGCTTCTTTTGGTGCACCATTAGAGATGTGATCTCTAATGGATGAATACAAGTTTGATGATGGGTTTGGGTGATAGATCCTGTTGCAGAAAACTGATGTTTTTTCGACTAACTGGGAGTCCGTTTGGATATTAATTTTCAAATCTAAGCAGGTTTCACTGCACATTTTGCTACGTCATTCCTTGATCGCATCGGAGTCTCTTACCAGCTCCTCAATGGAAGCGTCATCACCTTCAAGCTGTTCAGATGTAATTTTCACACATTTTGTTTGGTTGTATTTTACGTTCAACTGGGTCATGAACCATTGGTTTTGAAGGAGCAAGTCCTTGGGAGTGCGAGTAGATTAGTTACAAAAAAAAAAAAAAAACCCAACGGTTGTGCTATAAGTACCTTAGACCATTTCCAATCAATTTTCTTTTTTTTTTCTTATTTGTAAATGAAGTAAAAGATGGAGTAAATAGTATTTCATCTCTAACCCTACTTTATTTTCTACCCTATTTTTTACTCCAAAAAGTATATTTCTAGAATATTCCATTTTTATAACTTCTATATATCATCAAATACACCCCTCTACTAACTAAACTTTATATTTATGATTAATTAATATAAATTAGTATATAACATGATATTATAAATATTAAATATTGCATTTAAATTATAATTAGTAGATAAAATAAACTAAAAATGTATAAAATAAAAATAAGAGAGACTAAAGTTGACAATCAAACTTCACCTCCATTTTTGGAGATATGAATAATATTCCACCATATATGGGGGAATACTATTCATATCTCCAAAAATGGAGGTGAAAATGGGATAGGGTTGGAGAAGAATGGAGAAAGAAATAAAGGAAAAAAATGGAGTTTGGGGGTAGGTTGAAAATGCCCTTAGCTGATTTTACCCCCTTACATCATCAATCTAATCAAACTTGTACATTTGATTTGACATCATTTTTTTTTTCCTTTTGTTTTTTTGTTATTTTTTCTTTTAATAATAATAATAATAATCAAACTTTTACTTCCATGTTTAATACAATTTTTTTTACGTTAATGAAAAGTACATGGTTATAATAATAATAATATATAAATTAAAAAAGAACTAACAAATAAAAATGTCGTCCGAATTTTAAAATTTTATATGAAATTTATAATAATAATAATATAAATTAAAAAAGAATTAAAAACAATTAAAAAACAAAAAAAATAACAAAAAGACAAAAGATCAAATCAGGAGGTGGGATTGGAAAAGAAGTGGGTACTTATAGAAAAACCCCTAAATAATCGTGGTAAGGCACAAAAAGGCATGCTTTTTTGTGTAACACTTCGGTGGTTCTGACATGCTTTGTTCGATGACGGGTGAAGCTCTCTGGCAACAAAGAGGCTTTTGTTCCTTCGTGGATTTGATCTAAGCACGTCACATGTTTTTGTAATGTTCATTGACTTTTCGAAAGATGATATTTTTGCAAACTTTTAGTATGATTATACATCGGTGACTATATATGTTAGACTAAATGTATATTGAAATATGAAAATATTAGTTTTTGTTAATATACAACTTGTTTATATAATTGGATGGTGTGTGTATAATGTTATTCTGTGAGAATTATAAAGAAAATATGTTGTTTGATAATATGAATACGTTCAATCTTATATAATTATTTTAATTATTAAGCATTTTCACTAATTAAATCGTCTATAAGGTTATTATACATTTTTTTTAATTATTCTCATTCTGTCATAATGTTATCAGGATGTTTATTGAATCGTATGATGTAAGAATTAAAATAAATAAAAAACGATGAGTGAGAACAAAAATGAATTAGAATTGGTGAGAATCCATTAAAATAACAATAGTTCTGTGAGATTAAACGTATTCACATTACTAAACAACATATTCTCTTAGTAATTTTCATAAATTAACATTATTCACACGTCCATACAATTGTTCTTCATCCATATTATAACCTAGCCTTATATAAATAGTATACAAATATATTAAAACAATGCCTTATTCATACAAAAATGGACTAATTCATTCACTGATCATATATAACAAAAAATACTCAATTAGATAATCAAAATGCTTTGTGAAAAGAAAATCGACTGCAACATCGTACGAAGGTGATAATTTAAATAACGAATATGAAGAATGTGAATGTTTTTTCGATCTTAACTCATTTCTTGATATCAGCTTAGATTATTCGCACTTCTATTGTGATTGATCATATTAACCTAAGATGACTTATACATTTGAAACAATTGAAGGCATTAAAAAAACCAAGGGACTCATAAAAGATTTGGGATAGTTAATGCAAGTAAGGTTGCAAAGGAATAGAACGTTCAACGAATTATTCGTAAACCATTCGGCGGGAAGTTCATGTGTATGTTGATGATTTGTTTCACTAATTGTATTTAAGTGTAATGGGTTGACTTGTTGACCAAAATCAATCTTGATGAATACTAAACAAGTAAGGAAGGTGCAGAGTGCACACTTGTTTAAGTTTATTCAAGATTAAAACTAGACTGTCATTTAGGGGCGAAACTCCTTAACGAACAGGGGTCCGGGTTCAGGGCCCCTGAGAGCGGCGTCCAAGGGGCAGAGCCCCTAGCTCGGGTCTATTTTTGACTTTGTTGCTATATAAAAAATGCATTATAAATATGAATTTTTGGAAATAAACCCGATTTTTTACTTTGTTTTGACCATTACATGGATTAGTAATAGTTTTTAGACATCAAACTGTTTTTTGTAACAGTTTTCAAACATACAACTGTGTGGTGACAGTTTTCTAATGGAGAAGGTACTTAGCTAATGTTGGTCTTTATTTGATGGTACACACGAAATTCATAACAACCAGATTTTCTGTTCTTGCTCTCATTTTCTGAGTCGTATTCGATTAAAGATTGGGAGTACCATCAAAATACTTTAATCTGAAAGTGATACCACAATTCTTAGAATTGCTAAGCCTTTCTATAACCCAAATTTTTAACAGTATATTCTTTTATTTAATAAATGAGCGAACATGAACATAAATTCTCATTCATTTAGTGAAATCAACGAACATGAACAATGATCTGTTCGTTCAGTTATGTTCATGAACATTTGTTACTATATTATATGTTTGTTTTTATTCAAATATATTTAGTTATGTTTGTTTATCTCCGTTCGTTTATATCTGTTTAGCATGTTCATGAACTTAGACGAACGAAATTGAACAATGTAATTTTTTAAATGAATGAACATAAACAAGAAAATTCGTTCCTTTATGCGTTCAATTTCGTTCGTTTGTTTGACTAACTTAAACAAACGAACATGAACAACCCTCATTCATGTTCGTTCGGTTCGTTTAGAGACCTAAATACAAAGTAGATTTAAAAGAAAAGATGAAATGAATTATTAAATATTAAGTAAAATTGATTGTAGGTGAGGATAAGGAGATTGACGAGCTTATGACGGAACAATATTGTCTTGAAGGTGTTATTAAAGTTTCATTGATCGTGAAAAAACAATGTATCTATTCTAATTTCCGAATGTATGGCAGAAATATAGCTATTTTTTAGTTAATGAACAACCTAAAACACAGAGATAAAAAATTTTATTTTTAAAACCAATAGCTTCATTCACCGTGTATCTCCAGCTCAATCACAAAATACAATGTCAAAACAACATAGTACAAATATCCAAAAAGTGTGGAAATCATGAAGGAAGGATGTTGTGCCATCACGTCGGGCCCTTCTTTTTCGTACCGAAAGTACTTGAAACCATAATGTAACGCCCCGATTCTCATGTATTGTTTAAATAAGATTTATTGGGTTAAGCTCTACTCGACGAGTTGGTTGCCCTACTCGTCGAGTAGCAGGGGGTGGGATCGCGTGTTAAGTGACCTACTCGACGAGTCCATATTGGGACTCGGCGAGTAGGAGCTGGCAGATGAAACCCTAAATCTCGGGGTTTGCACCCCTATTTAAAGGAGCCCCAGCCTCCTTCGGCCTCTTTGTAGTCTTTGAGAGCTCCTTAAAACCCTAATTCATGTGGTATTCCATTTTGGTGTGTCTTAAGCTTGGAAAGAAGGTTGGCTAGAAGGGAAAATCTAGAAGTCCAAAGGAATTGAAGCTAGGAAGGTGTGGGAAGCAGAATTTACCTCAGCTAGCATCCCTTCGAGGTATCAAGTTGCCATCCTTACTTCCCTTTTTCATTTTGTTGAGTTTTTGGGGGTTTTTATGGATTTTGAGGTTGATAAGGTGGGCTATGGGCTAGATATGAAGTTGTAACTTCAGATATGGGCCCTCTTTAAGTTTTAGAATCATAAAGTAGTTGTATTGGTCGTGAATGAGGCCCTCCTTGGGCATGAGACCCCATTGAGAGCTTAGATTTGGCATTTAAAACCTTTGTAGCTATGCATGCACGTAAAGTTTGCAACTTTACGTGAAAAGCATCCCCTAGAAGCTTGGATCTGTGATTTGGAGCCACTGCATGGCTCAAAATAGGTTTGTATGGAAAAAGAACTGAATGGACTCGGCGAGTCGCAAGGTTGACTCCGCAAGTCACATGAAGATGGCCATATACTCGACGAGTTGGAGGAACAACTCGGCGAGTTCGATGATGATTGCCATAGACTCGACGAGTTGAAGAACAACTCGACGAGTCGGATGAGTTTTCTCCAGGACATGTATATGTGTGTATCCGTCGAGTTGCAAGGAGGAAACTCGACGGGTGGCCTTAAAGTCTGATCGAGAATCGAAGGAACTCAACGAGTCACCCGATGACTCGGCGAGTTGGAGTGCGCGTCAAGGAACTCGGCGAATAGTCGAGGGTACTCGGCGAGTCGAGGTCAACATGGACTGTTGACCTTGACTGAGGACTTTGACTTTGATCAGGGGTTGACTAGTGGGTTATGGAGTACCTTATAAGGTTAAGGACTTCCGAGTATATTGTACCATGATAATAGGTGGTGGAGCCTGTGTTAAGTGATCCGAGAGTTGGAGTTTAACTTTCGAGTCGACATCTGTGAGGTGAGTTATCCTGACTATATCGATAGGGTCTACGGCCTTGGTTGATATTGTTATGGTATGCTACATGTGGTTATGATCTATTAGATCGGAATCAGGGTAGACAGTATGTTATGCTCTTATGATCCGTAGGGATTTGTATGTTAGTGACCTGCTAGTTGGGGCTCTAGTTACTACAGAATTCTATGGCTGATGATCAGTGAGATAGACATGTTTGGTGTTTGTATATGCCAGTATATGATAGTTATGCGCACATGGTTATTTGCTTGATTGGTTTGGTTGAGGCGGTCCTGCTTTGTGTTGAAGGCCAACATACCCTATGAGCGGTCCGGGGAGACTATAGGCCCACGTGGCGGACCAGTCATGCCGAAGGCCCAGGATAGATCCAGATAGACTGTAGGCCTTGTAGGGCGGCCCAGTCAGGCCGATGGCCTAGTATGCATGCTGATTGGTTGATTATTATTGATATGGTATTGTCAGTGTGGTATTGGTATTTTGGGGTTAGCTCACTAAGCCCTCGGGCTTACAGTTTTCAGTTTATTGTTTCAGGTACTTCAGGAGATCATGGCAAGGCGAAGGCGTGACCGTACCGCTCCTCATCCTTATGATATGATTTTGGGACACTCTGATGGATAATGATTTGAAAACATTTTTGTAAACAATGCTATTTGAATTTTATTTATGATTGAGAAAGTTTAAATTTGGCGTAAAATTTATGGTTGTTATACATAACATAAACTGTAAGCACCGGTCTTAGTGAGTTCCTCAAAGTACAACCTACCAAACATACAATTGGGCCTATCCCTTGGATATATCCCAACCTAATACACAAATATAGGCCTGGCCTGGGGTTTCTTCGAACTCATCATATACTCATAAGCTCATCCCTAGGGTCTATTTCAACCCAATCATACAATAATGGGCCCAACCCTAGGGTCTATTTCAACCCAATCATACAAACGTGTAATATTCATAAAACAACTAGCATTCTATATAAATAATTTGGTGGGATGACATTGGTGCCTCCGACCCAAAAACACAGTGAGAAGACTCACTTCTAACTAAAGTGTAACGTCCCAAAAATTATAAGGTAAAAATTTCATTTTGGATTTAACCGTAAACACCATTTATCCTTTTTAACCATTCAAAAATATATTAGAGTAAAAATAGTTATCGGAATACATTCTCAAAATCATAAAGTTGCAGAAACATGGGTGGATGTGTTGCGATCAGGCCGGACCCTTCCCTTTCGAACCAGAATTATCTGAAACCATAACCATAAAATTGTAAGCATAAAGCTTACTGAGTTCCCGAAAGTACCACATACCAAAACATACAACTGGGCTTAACCATGTGGTATAACCAACCTGATATACATATATGGGCCTCGACCTGGTGTGTATTACAACTCGATCAACACATATGGGACCCGCCTTAGGGTACCTTTCAACCCAATCATACAATAGTGGGCCCCGCGCTAGGGTCTATTTCAACCCAAACATATGACAATGGGCCCCTCCCTGGGGTTTATTTCAACCCATCATACAAAATCATGTAAGCCACACAACAACTATCATCCTAAATAACACAATAATGGACCGACATTGGTGCATTCGATCCATGGATACAGTGAGAAAACTCACCTCAATCCAAGATAATCGAAACATACGCAGTGCCGCTACCAGAATCCTCACACTGAACATAACCAAATTATCCTTAATCAATAATTAAGGTAATTTCCCCAAAATCAAAGGTCTAATCTATATCCTATCCTTCTAGTGGGTAAAAGACCATTTTACCCTTCCTATATCTGACCCAATATCTCATGGTCCAATTCCTAAAAGAGCCTTTCAAGAGTACGCCTTGCGTACCAAATTTGTACGCCCTATGTACTGCCTACCACTGCACTATTTACAACTCGCCAAAGCTTAAAACATGGATTCCTTTCGTTAGATTGAGTGTACACATACGTACGCCTAACGTACTCATCAGAGGGCTAAAACTCACATTAAGCACTTAATGCTTAAGACCAAAACATCTAAACTCAGATCTAACCTCTAAATAAGGTCTTGATCCATAAATTTGCCAACTTTACTCCTTTACTTGTCTTAATGGGACCTAATAACCCATTTTTATCCATCTAAGCCGATAATATGAACACCATCTCTAGCATGATTCATTAAAACCCATCAATATGACATTTTTATACACTAACAACCTTAGAAATGCTAAGATCTAACATTCTAAGCTCCTGAAGTATCTCATACTCACAAGGATGACTCTAGGGACCATATTAAACCCAAAACAAGCCCTAGACTAGATCTAACAGATAGAGTCATCAAGTTAGAAGCTTTATACCTCCTGGAAGTTAATGAAGATGATTAGAGCTTGGATCCACAATCTCCAAGCCAAGCAATGCTTCTTACAATATCTCTTCTTTTCAAAGGCACACCAAAAGATCACACTTCACACAAGAGAGGCTAGGGTTTCGAATTTAGGGTTAGAGGGGATGAAGGTTGAAGATAAGGAACATTAGAAATGAGTTAAGGACTTTAAATATGGTCCAAGATACTAAATTGTGGTTTGAGACTGATTCACATATGCCCAACGTACATGTGGTACGCCCATCATATGCGAAGGAGCCTTTGTGACCACTCCATCCAAGTACGCCCATCATACAATCCTTGTATGCCCATGATACTCGACAAGCCCCTTACCATTCTATTTTCCGAAGGCCAAAACTTTTGCATCCCAACTCCAATTTCGATGATCTCTATATCCACGGAAAGGTAATAAGGAGCTATACAACCTTATCTAATTAATTTTGACTTAAATTACCTCAAACTAAGATACTTAATTCATGAAAGGCCCAAACTATCACTTTTACTATTATAACCCTTAGGATCCAAAGCACAACCCAAACTCTTGGATCACTTAATCTACGTTAGCCACATCCAAAATGGGTCCAAACCTCTTTTTCCCTAAGGCTTGAAGTCTTATGATAGTTGATCTTCGGGTCACGGCCTCAAATTATGATTCAAATTGAAACAAGGTGTTACAACTCTCCCCTAATTAAACTATATTTTGTCCTTGAAATCACTCTTTAATACCTTCTAGGTTGCCAAACTACCCGACCAATTCCTCTCGAACCCCGCCTCGACGAAAAGGTTGACTCCAGTTCACGATGACCTTTGAACGCTACCATCGAAACCCAAACATAGCTGGACCCACACGCCCTAATGGAGATCAAGTTATTGATCCACTAACTGACATCATACGGGAAACAAGTATTCCTATTCTATAAGCCCGGGACCTAAAACTTTACCTGACCTCCTTACAGGCAGAACCATACCAAAACACAATCAATAGGGCCACTTTCTGCAATCTATACTGAAAGGCATCCTTCCAATCCTAAATTATCCAACTGATGCCCTTGGCAGGTAGAATCCATGGCCATACCTTTGTGTCATCCCTTTCGTATAAACAAATGTGACTCCCAATGCAAGTCTCATCCCTTTGTGTCAACCTGAAACATAACTCACATCTCGAAATCCAAAGACTCACACTTGTATTTACGATCCCAAGGTGACCTTCCACCAAAAGAGATACAAAATCCCCCGATCCACTGTGGAAACTGACAGTCTCACACCTAGTCCCACCACAAGGCTCCGACTAACTGTCTAACTATTAAGGGCCACCCCAACCTAACCACCACACGAATACGAACCACTGACTACAAAGTCATCACACTCTAAATGTGATCCAATACCTTGTTCAAGCCAATTTCCACCAGGTCTGACCCACTCTTATCGCAACCAAGTGGGCCTCGCCCACATGTCTCACCCATTCTGCAAAATCAAACGGGCCTTGTCCATAGGTCCCACCCAATCGAGTTCTGCATAGGCCTAACAGTGTCTCAAATCCAGTGATCCTCATAATAAACAAGGAGAAATCCACCGATAATATTGTCTACCTCAACCCAGGCATGCGTTGATCCTCCTTCAGCCCAAAGACCACCTCTACCATGGCTTATCTCATTCTGGTGAATGATACGAATACATTGCAGAACGGCCCCAACCCTGATGGCCTCCTAGATCTGAATCCTGAGACTTAGGCCTCTTCTCCTAGCCCACTATGATCTGAATCTGCTCTAGTTTCCTCTTCTCGAGGTGCTCCAAATCAATCTCCCGTTCCCGTGCTCTAGAAATTATATTGTTCAGGGTCTTACACTCTGACAAGCTCATAAACTCCATGATAACATCCCTCAGCATATCATTATACCTTACCTTCATCATTTCCTCGTCCGCTACATACTAGAGCACCAACAAAGCTCTTTCCCGATACTTGGCAGTGATCTTTGCCATAGTCTCAATAGTCCGACGAAGGTCCTGAAACTCCCTCGCCAGCTACTACACCTAAATCTCTGATGCAAACTCCTCCTGGAATCTCGTGACAAACTCTTCCCAAATCATGGCCACTACACCACAGCCACAGATCCCAATGCCCTACCGACCTCTTCCCACCAATCTCGGGATTGGTCCCTCAAAAGACAAGATACAAATCCCTCCTTCATCCCCTCAGGGCAAAAAATCGTTCCTTGATCATTCTCCATGTCAGCGATCCATCAGCGGCTAGCAGTAGGGTCCTTTGCTCCAAAGAACTTTGGAACTCCACAAGACTTGAACTCCCAAAATGTGGGAGTCCACGCACCCAAATGTCCTACCGAGACCTCGGCCTGAAAAGCCCCACCTCTCTCATCCAGCAAGTCCATAACCCTAGTGTGATATGCATCCAGAAGCTCCTGCATAATCTCCATGATCCCCTCCTTAATCGTACCAAAGATCACAAGAGTCTGCTCCAAAATACTACAGATGATCTCCGACGAGATGAACTCTTGCATCTGCTCATCAATCGGCTTAGTGCCAGCACCTGAGCCCGAACCAAATCCTCTACCACGAGTACTCATCACCATATTGGAAAGCAACCATAAAATAATCAGAACATACCCAAAAATCATCATCCACAAGATTCCTAGATTCTTCGTGACTCCCATTGATTCGAGTATGGATCTTGTGCTTTCAGTACTACGAGCCCAATACTACCTTCCACACCTATCCATACTTTCCTCAAGAGATATCCTGAATCCTCTATGTCACTTTCTCAAATCAGTACTCCAAGCACTCGCTAAACAACGCAATCAAACCCACTAAACACTTCCTAGGCTCTCCTAAGTTCTGACCTCACCCTGTTATCAACTACACAAGAACTCCCACTAATTTCAGCTAACTACTTCACAAATACAATCACATGCCATAAAACTTAGATAATCCTTCGATTAACAAACTCAACCCTACAACGGTTGGACTCAGACAAGAGCTATGCAATAGGGTCAAATCTATTACTCTGAGATTATTTAACCTTTGAAGCATGAAACTTAACATCTTCATGAAATAATTAGCTTACATTAATACGAGTCCCACAAATTGATGGGTTTTATACAAACAATCCTATGTGTACATGCAACCCTAGCATTGGATCTATGTTTTCACTATTAGATACACAACATTATGAACACATAATTAAAACCCTAATCATGATTGCTA
The DNA here is from genome assembly GCF_002870075.4 of Lactuca sativa. Taxonomy (NCBI): domain Eukaryota; kingdom Viridiplantae; phylum Streptophyta; class Magnoliopsida; order Asterales; family Asteraceae; genus Lactuca; species Lactuca sativa. The sequence goes on from NC_056623.2 coordinate 12,418,261, forward strand.
TTTTCGAAATTAACCAAGAAGGTTAGATTACATACCTCTTGTTGTTATATTGTAATAACAACTTAAATCTTCAAACCCAAAGTCTTGAAAGCAAGCACCACAAGTGTAGTGCCTCTAATGGCTCACAAACACCAAGAGCAAATGGAGAAGGTATAAAGATAGAGGAGAGGTATAAGAATTCGTCTCTAGGACCTCTTGGGAAGGCATGGACGAATTCATGAGCCTTAGGGGTCTTTATATAGGTGTAGAGATTAGGGTTTTAGTCCTTATCCTTATCTAGTTGCTTGCCCACCAAGTAACCATAAGATAAGCCTTGAAAACCCTTATCCTTTATCCTTTGGACGATTTCAAGGATCCTTATCTCCTTGAATTCGTTCAACCCATATTTAGGATAACCATTACCATATTTTGTAACTATCACATAATTACAATTCAGCCCCTCTAGTTTAATTAATTACACTTGATCACAAAATTAATTCTTAATTAATTATTGACCAATATTAATTAAACAAATATGATTTCTCCTTTAATATATTATTCTTATAACATATTAATAAATCATAATAACCTCTTTCTCTATTATTTCTCCAGTCAAGTTGCTTTGGTGAAGGCAACTCAAAAGGACCATGCACCATCGGGTCAAGTACATACCAAAATAGTTATGGACTTAGACACTAATCCAACAGTCTCCCACTTGGATAAGTCTAACAACTATTCTGCGTATGACTTCAGATCCTGATCTGCAATCGTAGCTTTCCAAAACCGCTGTCAACTCTGATCCTATCAGATACGCGTGTCCTTAGATAAGGGATCATATATTCCTCCATTCTAGATATCATATGAGATATGATTTCAAATCATTCTCTTTGTACTATATCTCGATTCCCGATTTATGACGACTGACTAATTGAACAAATCAAATTAGCCCTAGCCCGGCCGAGCATTTACGTTTGTCATCACTAAACCATCGAGGGGCCCAAAGATATCGCTTTTATCCTTCTTTGAATAAAAGGAACGGATAAACTTTGATACAATGCTCGCTTGCACTCACTCACCGAATCACACACAATAATATGTTTTATAACACCAAGTTACTAGTGTGTTTACATATTATCAATGTGCAACCGATTCGCAAGATACAACTCACACATCTCGGTTTCAAGAATATAAGATGTTATCGTCTCACCAATCACTCGTGATACAATCCATGGAGTGATCCAAGTGAGCGTGGGTTTAATCCAATGCTCAAATTCATATTCATAAGCACTCATGAACGTTGCAGCAAACATTTGCTTATGTCTAATACTCTTTTAGACAATCCACACACCAATTCACGACAGTCTTCATTCATATCTACTTCCAACATATGAACGACTGTGGCCCGTTTGGATAATTCGATTATTCTTAATAAACTCAATTATTCTGGAAGTCAAAACATGCAAATGTGAAACACAAGAATAATATTAATCCCATATGGCCTCAAACCTTTGAGTATAAATAAAACACCTTTTATTTATCACCGTACCGATTACTCATTATTTGTCGTTTCGGGTAATCAACTTCTTACTTGAGTTATTACACTTGTCCCATGCTCCTAGCATGCACATAATGTTTACCTATGGTTCTCACTTTGTGAAATAGATCAAATTGAACACATTTCCAATCATTCTCATTTCACAACTCCAAATCCATTTTTCATAAGTTAAAGAATATCAAATTCTTGCTACTTATAGAATATGCTAGATTCTAACATTCTATGCAACGATCCTTTGGTAATGTCACTGCACAAAAGTCACAAAGACTATTGTCAATGATATTACAAAGTCCTTTATCGGAGATTGTTACAAGACAATTCCATAGACGTGATGTCTCTCACTCAAAGTACATTCTTTGAACATCCTTTTGCATAAAAGTTTCTAATCTAGACATAGATTTTCAATATTCAATTCCCAATATGGATACATTTCCATATTTTCCATATGACAACTTATTCTTAATAGAATCTTGTCTATCCATAATAATGTCGATATGGTCCATCCAATATGGAAACATTTCCATATTTTCCAATACTATACTTCCAACTACTCACAAGCGACCAATCTTCGTCGAACTTTGGATTGTCCTTTGATAGTTGTTTAATTATTTTAGTAAAAACCAATTCTAGTCCTTTTTCCCTCTAAATGCGCTCGACATTTGGAAAATTTTAGAATGTTCAAACATTAAAGGATTTGCAATTGATCCTATACCCGAAGCGTATGGGACACAACACATAATGTTTTATTTGCTATGTTCTCAAAATTCGAATTGTGAAGAGAAACATCGTAATCATAATCGAAATTTTAAGAACACACTATGTACCCTTGACTAAATTTATTAACATTTCTCAACCTAAACCTTTAGATTTGAAATGAAGCATAATATTCTTTCCCTTAATTATAGCAAAACAACTATTCCATCCTTGCAACTTTGCAAAGAATGACTCTTGTTTTCTATAATTAATATTGCCAACTTGCAATACTTTCCTTAATAATCATACAATCATAACATTTATGCTCCCACTATCATGATGATTATTATAAAACATAACACTTATGCTCCCACTAGCTTCGACATGTATTCATAAACATCTTAACTTTCAGAAAACAATACTTATTGAATTTCTTAAGTTCATGTTTCTAATACTTAGTGCTTTGATAATCCTTTATCAAGGCTTCTTGAACTTATACACCTTAGCCTTCGATAGTTCATATGTGTGTCTAAACAATTAAGACTAATTGCCAAACCTCACAATTCAAATTATGGAAAGGGATACCGTAACCATGATTGAATTCGAGAATGCAATTTTACAATTACCATCTTCTTAAAATCTTTCTCAGTGAAAGCATTTCCTCACAATCATTTTCATGAAGGAGAAAATCTTATGACACTTAGATTTAAACGGTGTATGTGTTCCTATCCATGTGAATTTATTAAAACCAAGGTTTACGACAAATTCAAACTTATATGGATCGAACTTTCTTAATCTTGATTTCTTGCCTTATGGTAGCACAGCTGCCCACCACGTCTTCCAAGTAGTTAAGCAGCTCACCTATCAATGTACCTTTCATTGATTATGGTGCTTTGCCTTTTATGTGTTCAAAATGAGAACTCATAGAACTCACATGCATAATTAACTCGATTGGATTGACACAGAAACAAAATAATGTCATCACGATAGGTTGTAAACCTCAACTCGTGTGCTAGTGATGATCGATAAGGTTTATTTGATTTGTTCTTGAAACCTTTCAAGACCATTAAGACTCCCACTAACTTCTTGACATATAAGATTCTCTTGTCAATAACCATTTCTTGACAAATATTCAAGAGTTAGTGTAGTTTTTATCAAAAAACTTCATAAATTGGTCCTAGTTGGTCTTTGTCTTATTCAAGACATCACAACTTTCCACAGTTGATGAATGTTATAAACCTTTAATACTTTTCACTCATTGTCACAATCTTAACTTTAAGACTTGTTATTTGAACGAAGTATGATTGACTTCTTGATTTAACCATTTCTTCAATTCTTGATTCCACTTCTTAGACATACAATTGTACTAAGACTCATTTAGAGGATCAATTGAGATATGGTTCTTAATCATTAAGACCTATCATAAAGCATAAAAGGCACTCTCCCATCTTCTTAGAATGGAGAAACTTTTATCTTTCTGCCTACTTGATTCTTCTTATTCGTTCTGCTATTGATCTAAACCCTTTAATCAATTCAGAATTACACTTAATCTTGTAAGTATAATCATATTTACTAAACCTTTAGTAAGTCTTGACGAATATCTTTGTTACTCTTATGGTGGATTTGATCAACACGCAACTTTGTGTATTCGATCTCCAAGTCCTTCACTTGACACTTTGTCAATGAATTAGTCTAATTTCCAAATATGAAATTTCTCATTCATCGTGCAACCAAGTTGCATGATTCCAAATTTCTGTCTAATTGAAACTTAGGCGATGAGAAACTCTCCTTATTTGGTAAATTCTCGACTTTTCCATAAACACCATAAATAAGAATCATATCCATTCGTTGTAGAAATATGCAAACATCAATTTTCATAATGATTTCATTGCAAGGAAATAAAAAAAATAAATAAATAAGTCAAACAAAATTTATTTTATTTATAAAAGCAGTGGAAAACATTTGTCCTTACAATGCAAAAATCCATTGAAAACTATGTATCTCATAAAGAAAATTTCTAACAATTCTTTCATAACTATCTAAGCTCAAAATCTAATCTTCAAGTCCATGCGATCAAGATCCATTTCTTGTGATTAGATTCATCTTGCTCTCTCATCAAGCTTCCTTTCTTTTCACCGATCCTGTGAAACATTCAAATGTAATCTTATCACAGCATGTATTAAGAATCAATGAATAGGAACTTAACGGAGTTAGATAGTGGATTTTACCTAAAGTAGAGCCATACATTCTGACTCTCCCATCTCTTAGATCTCTTAGGTAAATATGGCAACTTCGTCTCCAATGCCCCTTCACTTGGCAATAAAAGCAAATTGACTCTCTTGGAATAGGACATGGAACTACATCAGACATTGCCTTTCTCTTATGATTGGACTTTTCGATCATAGCATGTCTTTCGTTGCCATTGTCTATATCCATGAAGGCAGATTCACCAATCAACTTTGCTTTTTCTATTGCGCCAAACCATTGCTGATTCAGCAGCAATAAGCATATAGGTGAGATCTATAAGGGTCACGTCGTGGTTCATCATATAGTACTCTCTTACGAACTCACTATACGAGTTAGGAAGTGACTGAAGAACCCAATCAACAGCCATCTCCTCACCGACAACGGATCCCATCATTCTTAACCTATCAATGTGTGACTTCATCCCTAGGACGTGTGCACACACTGACTTTCCTTCTTTACGTTTACTTGCCAAAATGGCTTGAGTGATATTGAACCTTTCAATATTTCGATCTTGTGGGTTAGGGAGAACGATTTAAGGAGGAGGAGGAAGCGAAGCATGATTTCTTGTTCCTCGATCGAATCGTGGAATATCATCTTCATGTGGAATGCTTGTCCCACGGGATTTGGGAAGACCATAGTTGTCGAACTTTGACATCTACAAAACGGGAGAATACGAATTCAAGTTAGTTAATAGATTGATTCCTTAGCAAATCACCCAAATGAGATACTAAGGCTAGGACCTAACACAATATTCTACAACTCGGGAGAGGGATGTCGTAACCCTAATTGCAAAATATTTGAAGGTAAGTGAATGACGATTCACTAATTTCCACCATGAAAAACGAAAAAGAATTTAAGTTTTAAATCTATGAAAACTCCTAGATCCTTTGAGATTCATTGAACTTTCAATGGCATGTTTAAATCTCGATATGCCCCTCTTGTTTGTGACTGGGATGCCGAGGATCACAAAGCGGGTGTGAATAACCATGCAAACTTACATGGTGCCCTCACATGCTACAGTAATCTATTCGATGTGCCGGTGAACCACACACGCTCCACCGAACTATGACAAACATTGAGTCACCCTTTGCTACCTTCGCTTAGAACCATTTAGTGTGCCGGTAAACCACACACACTCCACTAACGTCTTCGCAAGGGTACAAAGTGTAATTTCATGGAATTGCATCAATTCACTTTTGCCTAAGTAACTAAGATTGGGAATTTTATGAAAACATTTAGTTACTTTTATACTTCATTATACTTATAATGGAAGGTTTCGTCCTATCCTACCCGTTCGGCTAACGACCCTCCACCAGTCAAGAGTGCAGTGGGTAAGAGTGGATACCCATTCAATCGCCATTTTATAGGCAATTTCTTTAAACACCCCTTATAGACCAGCTTCGTGAATGAGGCCTACTAACGGTAAGACTAACATTTAGTTATACATATATAATATTAAACTTTCAGTGTTATACATAGTATAAGGGTGTATTTTATACTTTTAAAATACTAGGTGGTCAAATATAACAATTATACTTTTAATTGTAAACCAAAACTTTTATGGATTTATTAAACTTCTTTTAATTATACACCTTAGTTAATTAATAAAACCATAAGGGTGTGATTTGAACTTTTCAAAACAATACTAGAGTTTTAGAATTTAACATTCCTAAATTAAACTTTTAATCAACTTTTAAATTCCAAAACTTGAGGGCAAGTTTTGAAACATTTCAAAACATTAGGGTTTAGAATTTAAATATGCATCAAATTTAAACTTTTAATCAAAATTTAAATTCCAAAACTTGAGGGCAAGTTTTGAAACTTTTCAAAACAATTTAGTTTTAATTTCTCTTAAAATTTTCGAATTTATGACATATAAATTAAAATTTTAAATATTAAAAACCTTGATTTAATAATTATCTTGAATTAGACTATTAATTTAATTATTAAATCATAAGGGATTATCTAAATCATGAGGATAATTACCATTTATACATTTAAGATATCCTAATCCCTTAATTATCTCCCTAGATCTCGAAAATAAGGATAGGATAATGCAAAATCTATAATTACCATATATAACAATTAGAGGATAATTACAAGATATGGGATAATCCAAATCCCTAAAATTTAGGATCTTATCTTGGGGAGGAGGCTAATTTCGAAAATCAAGGGATTAAAACAAACCCTAGATTTCGAAATTTAAGGGTTTAAGGAAAGGATTTGAAGATCTTATTCAAACTCTTGCAAATTAGGGTTTGCAAACCCTAATTTCGAAAATCCTAGCCACCTAGGGTTTATTGGCCATAAACCCTAATATGTCAAGTTCATACAATTGAATAAACTTATTGAAAACAAGTTAACCAAAGGCTCTGATACCACTGATGGGTTTTATACAAACAATCCTATGTGTAGATGCAACCCTAACATTGGATCTATGTTTTCACTATTAGATACACAACATTATGAACACATAATTAAAACCCTAATCATGATTGCTATTTTCGAAATTAACCAAGAAGGTTAGATTACATACCTCTTGTTGTTATATTGTAATAACAACTTAAATCTTCAAACCCAAAGTCTTGAAAGCAAGCACCACAAGTGTAGTGCCTCTAATGGCTCACAAACACCAAGAGCAAATGGAGAAGGTATACAAATAGAGGAGAGGTATAAGAATTCGTCTCTAGGACCTCTTGGGAAGGCATGGACGAATTCATGAGCCTTAGGGGTCTTTATATAGGTGTAGAGATTAGGGTTTTAGTCCTTATCCTTATCTAGTTGCTTGCCCACCAAGTAACCATAAGATAAGCCTTGAAAAACCCTTATCCTTTATCCTTTGGACGATTTCAAGGATCCTTATCTCCTTGAATTCGTTCAACCCATATTTAGGATAACCATTACCATATTTTGTAACTAACACATAATTACAATTCAGCCCCTCTAGTTTAATTAATTACACTTGATCACAAAATTAATTTTTAATTAATTATTGACCAATATTAATTAAACAAATATGATTTCTCCTTTAATATATTATTCTTATAACATATTAATAAATCATAATAACCTCTTTCTCTATTATTTCTCCAGTCAAGTTGCTTTGGTGAAGGCAACCCAAAAGGACCATGCACCATCGAGTCAAGTACATACCAAAATAGTTATGGACTTAGACACTAATCCAACACAAATCACAAAGCAAGCAGAATTCATGAAGTAACACTCCAAGACACAAAACAGACAAAGAACGTCCCAAGCTCATTTATTACAACCCATGCTAGGAACTTCCACTCTTATTCTCAGTTGCCTTATGCATGCAAATTATACACAATATAGGATCAAACAGACTATCAAATGAAAGGCTCTACCCTAGGACCACAGCCAGACAAGGAACAGGAAATAAGGCCAAATTAATCAGTCATTCTAGGGCTATATGATCCTAACCGTATACAATTTTTAAAGCATGCACTTAGCAATTGTTGCTACCAACACATATTCTGAGTCTAGCATAGCCTCAAATGATTCTTAGGCTTTAAGGCATCATATATCACGCCAATCTATCATGCAATTCCTGAAATTATCCCTAGCCTTATCCTAGCATGCAAAATTCATATCATATAACATATTTACATGAATGGGTATTCTGGGAATCACTTACTTGAGCTCGGCTGATTGCACGCGCCACACCCCTTTTTCTGTATAAAAGTCTTTTTAGAAATTGATTTTCTTTTAAAAGATTACCAACTCCTTAATTTGAGTTTAGTCACACCCGAGAGTGTGTCTGAATCCCTTAAACAAAGGCTTTGATACCAACTTCTAACGTCCCAAAAATTATAAGGTAAAATTTTCATTTTTAGTTCAACTGTAAACACCATTTATCCTTTTCAACCATTCAAAAGTATACTAGAGTAAAAATAGTTATCAGAATATAATCTCAAAATCATCAAGTTGTGGAAACCTGGTTGGATGCGCTGCGATCAAGTTGGACGCTTCCTTGTTCGAACTAGAATTACCTGAAACAACAACCACAAAAATGTAAGCACAAAGCTTACTAAGTTACCCAAAGTACCACATACCAAAACATACAACTCAGCTTAACCCTGGGGCATAACTAGCCCGATATACATATATGGGCCCCGCCCTGGGGTGTATTTAAACCCGATAAGCACATATGAGCCCGGCCTAGGGGTACCTTTCAACCCAATCATACAACAGTGGGTCCCGCTCTAGGGTTTATTTCAACCCAAATATACGATAGTGGGCCGTGGCTTGGGGTTTATTTTAACCCATCATACAAACTCATGTAATCCACACAACAACTATCATCCTAAATAACACAATAATAGCTCGGCAATGGGGCCTTCAACCCATGGATAGAGTGAGAAAACTCACCTCAATCCGAGATAACCGAAATACACGCACTGTTGCTATCAGAATCCTCACATTCAAGATCAATGTCTGCTGGTAATATTTTAGTCTATTCAAGTTTGGTACACCAGTTTTGACTTGAAATATGAAGATCAACAAAGTATTCAACAAAATATTTAAGTAAAATAAAGTGAGTATGAACAAATTAAAGATAAGTTAAGAACAAGAAGAATGATGGAGAAAGAGATTTGACTTGTAAGATATTGTGTATTTGACATGAATAGAATATTGCTTCTTCAAGGTTACAATGCATGGATAAATCATCTCCTTAAATAGGAAAGGAGAGACAATAAGACAAAATTAAAGACTTGCATAGAGAATGTAAATTTGATAAGTCAGAAAAGCTGACACGCACGATTTACTCGATTTTGTCCCATGAACTCCACTATCAACAAAAACGACAAGGAGCATTAAATGCTTGTATGGATTCTATAACATCAAAAACTTGGAATGTCTCGAATAAGTCTTCATTTCGGAAGAAGCTTGACTTCGGAATTCTGCACATCTCAGAATGCACTGGACTTTGGTTATGGTTTGGCTTTGGATTTCTAGAAGTTCACTTTTATGTATCAACAATCTCCCCCTATCTGAACTTAGCAATCAATCAACGCCTTAGTTGGCTTCATCAAACATAAAGAGATAGGTAGTTTCGGACTTCCAAATACCATTTGAGATGTTAAATGAACTTCTTCTTGACATACTCATGAGAATCACCTTTTGCAGCATTGGAAATGAATTTCTGAAGGATATTTGTCGGAACAAGATGTTTGTCAAGAACTCTAAGGAATTCTTTTCGGTTAGTCTTCTTTTTGAGATAGACATATCCGAGTTTCGGTTCTTCAATAAGGCCTTCTACCAAGATCCGTGCTTCAGGCAGTTTGAAAGTGATTTTTTCCAAAATGTTCTCGGTTCCGAACAAATGAGCAAATTCAATGTCGAACCTGCAGAACTCTACAACGTAGTCCAAGAAATTGATTGCAACAGTGTAAGCTCCGATGATCGAGTGAATTGATTGGCAATCTCAGAAGTGAGCAGCAAGGAAAGTCAGCATTTGTGAGGGGGATGGTTGATTCTTTGTTCCGAGAGACATAATATATGTACATCATACAATTGAGATCAAACTTGCTTTGAACCATGTTACTGTAACGATATTGGTAATCCGCTTCTAAGATTATTTGAGGATCATCATTCGGATGAAGAGGAGTGTGCTTGATGCGGAAGTGACCATGAGGAGAGATTGGTGGATAAAGTTGATTGACATCATGTGTTGGAAGATCATAATACATGAAGGGCACAAAGTGTATATCGTGAACAACTCTTTCTAGGAAAAGAGGAGATATGCCCAACATCAGATTCAGATTGTCTTTCAGCGTTTGAATCCCATTTCTTTTTTCCAAAGCTTGATTGATTTGTTCTTGAGACCAGCCCTCAAACTTTTTCAACATCTTCACTGGGTTGTTTGATTCAGTAGTAATCTGCTTTCCTTTGTCTTTTGGAGGTACATTCAAGTCAGATATGATTCGTTTATCGGATTCTGTGATAATGATTTATGATGGAGGAGGAAATATAGGCTCTTTGGGGAGATCATCAAGTTTTCGAGTGGGAGAACCTTCATTAATTTGAGCGATCCTTGGAGCAGGGATTAGTGGAAGCATATATTGAGTAACTCGGAATGCATCGATGGTTATCTTGGTCTTGATATTTTTCCATATCTCGGCTTCGTCTTAACGTTTTGGCTAATGATGATGGCCACATCTCTGAGGACCATTTCAACTTATCTGCATTCCAAAGGACCTTCATAGGTTTTTCCCTGATAGCTTGAAGTCCTAAAATAATATTTTAACTTGATATTCACCTTCTTCATCATCGAACTCAAGAGGTTCAAGAGTTTCAACCACCAGTAATTCTACATCAGACGACTCACTTCAGAGCACAAATTCCAAGACAAGTTTCCATTGAATCCATTTTCTATTTCACTAGCTCTTACCCCTCTTGCATTGGAAAGGCCCTGCATCCGATGGAATTCTGTTTTCTTGTTGAAGTTCACTCAATCGCTAGAACACTCTTTAAAAGCTCATATTGACCTGTTTGGAGAGAGTATCGTATGCTTCGGCTGTGGGATTTTGAGCTTTAAGATGGGAAAATGTTTCATCAATATTGACAATCATCTCATTGAATTTATAATTCGAACATCAACAATATTCCAGGTGGATCGGATCAGCTTGATGAGAATTTGTTGCATAATCATATTCATTTCATCCTTTTTCTGAATCTCCTTTTCTAGTCTTTGAATTTGTTTCTTGTGTCGAACATGAGTCTGCTTGATAAGATTGTTGGTAGCACTAATCATGTCGTCATGAATCATGAGCATAGTAGTGGTGGTAAAGATGTGATGATCGAGGCTATCGTTATACTTTTGTTCGACTTCTTCCAGAGGGTGCTTAAAATGGAGGGAAATGAGTTGGTCGAATTGATTTGCTCGATCGAGTTCGGAGGGGGTAGCATCTTTGATCTCGGAGAGAGATTTGAGAACAAGTTCTAGCTTGGAGTCGAGACTTGCAAACTTCTAATCAATATTGGAATCAAGTTGTGCAACAGCCTTGTCGAGAGAGTCAACTTTGGAAACAACAGATGCAACATTGTCTCGGAGTTCTAACAAGGCAAAAGAATCTGCAATGTTTTCATCCGAAGATCATGTGTCCGATGTCGAACTCTCAAACTTCTTATCATCTTCATCATTATTAGCATTATCTCGAGGTTTAGAAGGCTTGGGATTATCATCTAGATTGGCTTAATCTTTGTTGCCTTGATTGCCTTGTGTGTTGGCATCAACATTAACTTCTTTTTCTTCTTTGGATTCTTCCGAGCAGGAGAAAAGACCGAAATCATATGATGGTTTGGAGGAGGAAGGCTTTTGTAAAGTTTTGAAAAATGTGAGGATAGGAATGACACCAACAGATGTGTTGTCATTGTTAATCATTAAATTATCTAAATGATCTTTGTCGAAGGTAGGCTTGGGAGTTTTTTCACTTGTGAACGTCGGAGGAGGATCATCCGAAATAATTGTGGGATCGGGAACATCTCCTATTGCGGTTTGTTAAGCTTCTTTGTAAGGATGGAACACTCGATCATTCTCTTCATTGGATGGAAAAGCAAGGGAAGACGAGTTTGAAGAGCTCTTTGACGCATGGAAATAAGAGTATACTCCACTTGTGCTCTCGTTAACTCCGAATGTCTAGAGTGAGCCCTGTTAACAAAATTAGATCAGTATTTGTCAAAAATACTCGATCGTCCTTTACCTGAAGCAGGTATCAGACCGGTTGGGGATTTCGAAGTAGGAGGGACTGCTCCAGCTTCGGAAAGCTTAGAATTAAAGGTAGGGGCCGCTGATAGTGCATGTGTAGAATCGAGAGCGATTTCCAAAAAGACTCGTGGGTATGTCCGAGGGGGGGGGGGGTTCAAGGGACTATTTTCAATACCAACACCATCTTTTTAAGAAGATGGGGGTAGATTATGTGTTGAATCCCTGTGACTGTGTGCATGTGATATTGAAACTCCGAAGGGTACTTCAGAAGAGTGGACGGGAGAGGTATGTAGTGATGTAGAGTCAAATCGAATGCCAATTTGTGAATGTTGTTGATAGGATCCACTGGATTTGGTTCTTTTTTTGGTTCTAACTTTTGAGGGAGAGCCTTTTCGTTTAACCATTTTCTTCTTGCGGCCACTAGTAAAAGTTGGTTTGCTCACATCCGAAGGTTGATCATCCGAGACTAGGGTAGATTGTCTAGGGTCATACACAAATGAAGTCTCTAGATGGTGTTTTAGATATAGTGATTCGGATGGAACTACAACCAACATATATTCTGGAAAACGAAAGATATGTCCGAAAATAGATTGGTTTGGTAATATGTAAGTTTTTATAGCCTTAAAGGAACAGTATACCTCTTGGAGATCCGAATTGGAAGGAATGACTTCTAATCTTTCATCGTACAACTGTTGAAGAATCATAGCCCAAAATCACGGACTTGAGATCTCTTTAGGCTTCCTTTTGATGGCAAACTTTCATAAGTCCTACGAGAGCACCTCGGTCAAATCAATAGCATTGTTTCTTCTGGAATAGATATTATACACTATGTACAACCAGTCCTTGCTCATGATGTTAGTAACATCATGCTTGCCGGGAAATACTCGAAGGATTAGGTGCATTAGAACGATCGAAAGGCCAGGAACAACAAACTTCTTGAACTCCTTAGCCTTAAATTCCCCATTATACCCGATTTAATAGAGAAACGTCTGAAACTCTTCATTCATGGGTTCTTGAACATGAAAAAGCCTTGGGGTTCTATGGAATGATGATTTCCTTGAGGAAGGTGTTCTTGTGGAGAGGAACGATTTTGTTGTCGATGATTTTCACTTCCAGTACGTCGTTTTCGATCTTGATCCATTCAAAGGCTTTGTGAAGCATGCGAAGAGGAAGTTTAAGGTTAGGGATTTTGGTGAGAGGAACTTTTATAGGATTATAGGTAATGAAATTGATGATGATAAGGATGGATTCATAATAATCCATGGGGTCTAGAGATAACAGTTGAGTGGTTTCCCTTAGGATAAACTCATTTGATGAAGATGAGGCGCAACCCTTTGAAGATTTGTTCTTTGATGCAGGTTTGGAAACTTGAGGAATAGTTTGGGAAGATGCCATTGATGAATGTTTGAGAGCTTGAAGAACCGAGTACTGAGAGAAAGGCAATAGAAAGACTATAGAAAAAGTGAAAAATAGGAACAATTAGGATTCAAAATCCTTTTATAAGTTGGATATTCTGTGTCAGGTCGAAGAAACTAATGATGAGACCCAAGCACGAAATGGGTTGCATTTAATGAATTAACGAAGATGACATCCTAAACAAGTGTAGCACACAAAAGATGGGACTTCCGTTTGTTCCAAACGAGATAACCGTCGTTTCAGTTCTGATTTGTAAAGCACTTTATTGGAACGTGTGTCAAAGCATGTTTATTGAGAATTAAAGGATAATAATTAAGAAAAAATATCGTTAATATATAAATGAGAAAACGCTCGGATTAAAAACTTTAATGAAAACCTAAAAATTCTTTTAGAGCTGAGGATCTTGGAAAAGTTGGATTCCGAGATGGGATGTCATAAGATATTGCAGAAAGAATATGAACACATTATTAGTACATAGTATAGAGTTCAAGATGGCACAGTCTCCAACTAAATATCAGAGGTAAAATGCATGAAGATCTTAGAGGACCAGTTTCAAAAGATTGAGATTCCGAGAATTGAAGGAATAGAGCTCAGAAGAAGATAAGAGATGGGCTCACATTACCGTTTCGGGTTTGAATTCCAAGGTGAACTTCCTAACACGCTTGATTTTGACATAAACTCCAAGATGAGATGATTGCAAGTACACTGATGTAACTATATCAGTCGGAAGCTTCAAGAGATGAAGAAATTTGAAAAACATAAAAACTAGAAGAATAGGTTAGACAAAAAGAGACATATGATGATCCTATATTTTCCGAGGATAAATGAATTTGACTTTAGAATTATTTTACTTTCTAATGTTTTCATCAGACAGTACAATCCTTTTGGAAGAATTGTGCATCTGGCATCATCATTCCCATTTTGTTTAGAAACCCATTAAATTTGGTTTCTTCTAATGCCTTAGTAAAGACATAAGCAATTTCATCATCTGATGGAACAAAAATGAGTTCGATGTTTCCTTTTAAAACATGATTCTTAATGAAATGGTACCGAATATCGATGTGCTTGGTCATGGAGTGCTGAATTGGATTATGAGATATTGTAATTGCACTTTGAGATTCATAGTAGATTGGAATTTGTTAAAATCGATAACCATAGTCCAGAAGCTAAGATTTCATCCAAAGAACTTGCGAAGTGTAGCATGGAGTAATGATTTATTCTCCTTCGGCTGTTGAGAGAGCAATATAGTTTTGTTTCTTGGATGACCAGCTAACCAATCTTCAACCCAAAAAATGACAACCTCCAGAAGTGCTTTTATATCCAATTAAAGCCCTCGATAGTTTGAGTCGGAATATACCTGAAGAAGGAAATTTTCATTTGCCGGATACCAAATTCTGAAGTTCTTTGTTCCTTTGAGATATCAAAATATTTGCTTGACAGCCAGAAGATAAGACATCTTCAGATTGACCTAAAATATAGTACACAACCATGTAGAGAACATGATGTCCGAACGACTTGCAGTAAGGTAGAGTTGCGATCCAATCATTCCCCTACACTTCTTCAGATCAACAGTAACACACCAGAAGGGTCCGAGAAGATCTTGTGTCTGAAACCCATTGGAACCTTTGCAGAGGCACAGGTGTGCATTGAATATTTGTTCAGAAGTTTGGAAATGTATTTCTCTTGATTAATAAATATTCCTCTATAGGTTTGATTGACTTGGAGTCCGAGGAAAAAGCTTAATTCACGATTCATGCTCATTTGGAATCGACTAACCATTAACTTTTCGAAATCAGTAACCATCGTTGAATCTGTGGATACAAAGATGATGCGATTAGCATATATTTGGACTAACATGATATGGTTTCCATTTGATCTTCAGAATTAGGTAGGATCAAGAATTCCTCTTTAAAAACCAAAACGCTTCAGAAAATCAGTGAGAGTCTCGTACTAGGCGCGTGGAGCTTGCTTGAGACCATAAACAACTTTTTGAAGTTTGTAATAATAGTTTGGATATGAAAGATTTACAAAAACAACGGTCTGGAATCCAATTCACCATTGTGAAATGCATTTTTAACGTCCATTTGGTAAACTTTAAAGACTTTGTGAGCTGCATAAGCAAGAAACATTCGGATGGATTCAAGACAAGCAATAGGAGCAAAAGTTTCGTCGTAATCGAGTCATTCGATCTGAGTAAATCCTTTGGCCACCAATCTCGCTTTGTTTCTGATTATAACTCCATCGTTGTCGAGCTTGTTTAGGAAGACCCATTTTGTGCCAACAATAGGGTGATCTTGAGGTGGAGGTACAAGAGTCCACACTTGATTTCTGTCAAATTATGCTAACTCTTCTTGCATGGCTATATTCCAATTAACATGTTCTAAAGCTTCCTTGATGGATTTTGGTTCAACCATTAATATGAATGCTGAGAAGTGACACTCATTTTGTATGTTGGTAGCAGAACAAGTTTAAACACCAGCGATAAGATTTCCAATGACTTGATTTGGAGGATGATCCTTTGTCCATATATGTAATCTCGGAAGTTATTGTGCAGCGGATGCTCTGATATCAACAATGGGGTTGTGTTGCTCCCCATGAACAAATTGAATTTAAGGATGATGCTCCCCTTAAACTTCTGAACCGGATATGTCGATGTTTTCATCATTCGAAAAGTCAAAGAAGTTAGCATCATCTTCATTGTTGTTCGGAATGGGATAAAATTCAACGAATTGGTCTGCTGCATCTTGAAATCCATCAACATTTGATTCTAGGGATGGATGACTATTCTCCCCTCAACCTGATAAGGTTGAAACGGATCAGAATCAAATGGAGGAAAGGTTGGTGTCAGACCAAAGAAATTTTGAGAAATTGGAGCTTCAGCTAATGAGGACGGTCTTAATCAAGATTCCGAGGCAAGAGAATTTTATAATGGTTCAAATAGGCTTTCAAAGTCGACTTCATGGATGATTTAGGAATTCGAGGACCCAGGAGATGGAGCATCAGACTCCATGATGTGAGTTGTAACATGAATTGGACATGAATTCCAAACAAAATTATCATCAAAAGTGACATCAAAACTTTCTTTAAGTACACGAGTTCGACGATTCAGAAATCTATAGGCTTTAGATTTGGCTGAGTATCCCAAATGGATTGCTTCATCTGCTTTGGGTTAAAACTTGGTGAGTCGGTCACAATTGTTTTTGATAAAGCATTTGCAACCGAAAAAAATTTAATAACAAGTTACTCAGCTTGCGACCATTCATGGCTTCATATGGTGTCATGTTGAGACAACGATTAATGATGCTTTGGTTTTGAGTGAAGCAGGCAGTGGACACAACTTCAGCCCAAAGATAGAGATGAAGGTTTGCAACGTTCAGCATTGATCGAGCAGCTTCAATGAAAGTTTGATTTCTTCTTTCAACCAAACTATTTTGTTGAGGAGTTTAGGGAGCAAAGAAATTATGGTCGATTCCTTTGTTGGAGAGGAATTTTTCAATAGTGACATTGGTGAATTCAAAGCCATTGTCATTCCGGATTCTTCTAACAAGGATTCTGACAAGAACTTCAATTCCTTTAATGAGGTTAATAAGTTCAGAGGATGTTTCAGATTTTAGCCCAAGGAAGAAGACTAGGTGAACCTTCTATAATCGTCAACAATCACAAAAATGTACTTTTTGTGATGCAGACTTTCTACGGTCGATGGTCCACATAGATCAATGTGAAGAAGTTATGATGGTTCTGAAATTGAATTTTCAATGATTATAGGATGACCTTTCTTGGATTGATTCCCACATTCACACGCAACACTGAGATGTTCATTTTCGAATTTGAGGAATGACAGACCTTAAACCATTTCACCAGAAAGAAGATCATTCATGTACCAGAAATTTAGAGGAGCGAGCCTTCGATGCCATAGCCAACTAACGTCAGGAACAACCTTTAAAAGAAGACAAAGTTGAGGCTTTACGATGATCATGTTAATGTCTAATGGATACATGTTCTTGATTCAATATGATTTGATTAGACATTCTTTTCGGTATTCTGTCGTAACGTTGCTATGCTTTTTGCAGAATTTAACTCTTCGGTTTGCATCAGTGAGTTGAGCCACACGAATCAGGTTATGCTTGAGATCAACCACATATGCCACATTGGAGATAGAGAAATTGCCATTGGTCAAGACGTTATATCCTCTAATTTGTGAATTTGAATTGGGGCCATATGTCACGTAACCAACGTTAGGAGCGAGCTTTAGATCACGCAGAAAGTCTTTATGCCCAATCATGTACATGAAACAAGCACTATCAATATACCATATTGTATCTTATTCCGAAGCACAGAGTGCCTGCAAAATTAGTGAGTTTTGGAATTATTAGGCTCCGAGTTAGACTTAGGGACTTTGGCACGGGCTTTGGACTTAGATTGTGACTTTTGAGCAAATGGCATCTCTAAGGGCTTGTTCCGAGATTATTTCGGAAAGAAGAAGAATGTAAAGGTCTTTTCATTTATCCAAAAATCGTATCAACCAAAGGTTGTTTGGATACTGCTTTTCTCGGACCAACAGTTTTTTAAGATGTTGTAGGAATCACTGTGTTGACAGATATTATAGATTTGTTTTCAGAATTTTTTACTTTCCAATCAAACTTTTGTTTGGAATCTTTTGAGGATTTATGAACAATAGTGTTCTTAGAAACATGCTCTTTGCTTGTTGCTTTCAAAAGCACATTTGGTTTCAGAAATTGTTTCTGTTTGAAAATCGTGCCATCGGATTTAACAATAAACACAAAAGAAACTGTCCAAGGAGAGTCTCTTAACAGTGAAATTTTTTGGATTATTATATCCAGATTTGTTTTGAATAACCGAACAAGGAGGATTAGATGGCCTCTTAAGAATCTTAACATGCATAAAGGTATTGTTGTTCCTAGTGGCTGGACAAATTGTTCGATACATTTTCTTTTCGGACTTCTCAATGAATCTGGAATCTTGCCTAGACCTAATTTCTTTCTTAAGGGAAGTATTAGCTTCGGTATTTGGGTGAACAATGTCTTTCTTATTCAGCCAAGGTTTCTTTCGTAAGTCAGATGATGACTAGGAAGTTTGTCCAGACGATTGTTTGGAGGGACGAAGTTCGGAATTTGAACTCGAGTACAGTTAGTGTCAGGGAATGAATCTAAAGACTGATTCAGGACCTGGGATATCAGAGGCGTGGAATCGGGACATTTAAAAATGATAGGTTGGAACTCAGGAATCAGAGATTGGAACTAGTCCGAAGTCTCGGGAAGAGGTGACAATGGTGACATAGGGGTATCCAAATGTGTATGGTTTGGAACATCTCCCATAAACGTTAGATTTTGAAGTTCCTTCAAGATATGAGCAACATGTTTTGGAAACTTTCTTCCAAGGCTTGGTGATTTGGACCATGGGTGTCAAAAATTATGTGTCAAGCATTCGTTTGCTTCAAGAATATCAATAGAGTTATGCAAAACATCAATTTTGGCATTAAGACATTCGGTATTAGAAATTAAGATATTCCTTTCACAAAAAGTGATCTCACATCTGTCTTGTAAAACGATACATTCCTTTTTAGACATTACAAGCTCTCTCTCTCTCTCTAGTGATTCTATCTTATGCTTGAAATCTTCAAAGCATAATCTAAGATGAGTTAGCTCACTATCCAGCTTCTCATTAACTTCTACGGTAGACTCATAGGCATTATGAATAACTATCATATCTGATTGGATCTCAAATAAATTAAAATTATTGTCAGTGATCATGGATTTTACCTGCTGGATGATGCTTTTGTCGGGTGGATCGTTTGTTGCCATGTAGAAAAAGTTCGGCTCATCATCGTCATCGTCTTCTTCTGAACCTGAAAACCAGTTGCCTTCATCACACTCGATCGATTGTCTTGCCATAAGACACATGTTCCTTCCATATCTCACATCATCCTCATCTCTAGAAGACCAATACCCATCAACATTTCTTGACACTGTAGTAACAAAAGATTTTTCACTTTCTGCCAGCTCTTGGGCTCTAAGAGCATAGTATGCATAATCATTTACCTTCGGTTTTTGAGAGGTTTCTGCCAAGAAAGTCTTTTGCAAAGTGGTTACCAAGACCACATTTATGACAAACAATCTTGGGTTTGACTGATTTCGGAATTTCTTAGGATTCCAAGGAGAGATTTGGGATGTTGAGTCGGTATGCAGGTGGGTTTTCTAAAGGTTTAGGAAATGGTTGAGGATTACTTTGATGAGGGACTTGAAATCAGTTTAGACAAAGTTTATGTCTGGGATTCTAGGGATGTTTGTACTTCATGGACAATAGTGTGAATTCTTTTGGAAATGAAGTTCGGACTCCGCTGGATCGAGATCAAGATTTTCTTCAAATGAATGGTTCGGAACAGGAGTAGTATGTGGGGTAGGAATTGTTTGTTGAATAGGCAAAATAAGTTGGGTAGTTCCAAAAGGATCTAACAATGATGGGCTTGGAATTAGTGGGTTAACACAACTAACTAAGGCAAGAGGACCTCCTGACCGTTCTCTTAACCTTTGAGCAACGTTAGATTCATGGCCTTGTAGTTCGTCAAAGAGTTGATAAAGATTCAGTTTCTTCAGAGATTCGTTACTCTAAATACATGATTTGACGTTCCCTAGCCTTTTCTGATGTTGTTGATGAACTTTAGATTGTACTCGAGAGGAGTTCTGGCTATACCATGTGCAGTCATATTGTTCACAAAAATTTTATACCTATTTGAAGCAGAAGCTATGGATTTACCGGGAGTTGTGGTGAAGGTATCAAAATTATTTCCGACAGAAGTCAGATGCTTATCCTTCATGTTCTCGGACCCTTTGAACGAGTCTTGAAGAGTGTCCCAAATCTTTTTGGCAAATTTGCACAACTTAATGTGCTCAAAATGAGACATGGGAACACCAAATACCATCTCTGAAAATGCAATAAGGTATGCATGAAGCTTTTTGATGTCTGATGCAGTAAAAGATATTGGACGTTGTTCTTCTTGGCCCATTAGAGTAGCAACAACATCTCTGACCATTTGTTTTACTGGAACATGAGGTACTTCTTTCACAGATCTCCATATTTCTTCACATTTCCTTACCAAGTAAAAATCATTCCATTCTAACTTTCTAATGATCGTACTCTTCAACAACTAGTAATGGGGCACGAGATGGGCAAACCACGTTGTTTGCTGCTTGCATTGACTATATTTGTTGAGTTTGATTAGGAGCAGCCATTGAAGTTAAAGTATTGGAGCAGAAGTGGTACGTAGACGAAATTTTATCTTGAACACAGAAATAATTGAGACACCAGGGTAATCTCAGATCAATTATAATCTGTTCTTATGGATTCAAAGGACAACCACTCAAGCTCTGATACCAATTAAAAGTGCAAGACTTAGTGCACGGACAAGGTTTTGAAAACTCAAACCTTGAATTAACTTAAGATCAATGTCTGCTACTAATATTTTGGTCCAGTCAAGTCTGGTAAACCATTCTTGTCTTATAATATGAAGATCAACAAAGTATTCAACAAAATATTTAAGTAAAATAAAGTGAGTATGGACAAAGTAAAGTGATACTGCCATATTTATACATATATTTACGCAATATTTTAATATATTTTAAGTAATATTTTAGTTAATTGCAAAGATATGTGATACTTATTGAATTAATTTACATTTTGCAGTCAATTAGGACACTCATGAAGAATAAGGTCTAGAAGTGACAAACATTGGAACTTTGGAGGATTGGAGCTTAAAAGAAGAAGATTTTTGCGAAAACCCAAACTCATGACGTGAGGATCCAATCTCACGACGTGAGGAGCCAGATTCTAGAAGATAGACATATGAAAGGCAAAATCCTTGCATGATACGAATTTCTACCAATCTCACGACGTGAGACATTAATTCTCACAATGCGAGCCACGTTTTATGGAAGCTATATATATATATATATATATATATATATATATATATATATACATATATATCCCCTTGTATTTACGATTGGGGGAGGGGGTAGAGGAGGGATATTCTTAGATACTTGAGTTTGGAGGTTAGAAACCTGCGAAAAACATCTTTGGAAGGAGAGCTTCTTAGAAGATCGAGGATATGAAGATAAATTCATTACATTCAGTTTGCATTTACTTAATCATGTCAATTTCTTATGAACTTATGTGTTTACTTTCAGCTATGAGTAACTAATCTAGTTTACTTTCATTTAGCTAAATGAAACCTTGAAACTATGAGTTAGTTTAGTATTTATGGGATTTTATAAAGTTGGTTTGGTGCTTATGTTTGATTATCATTACCTAGCATGTTAAAGTTTGTATCTTTGTTGCTTAAATTCAAGTTTAGTGTTACTTAGTGACCATTAAATTACATTAACTTATTTACCTACTAGTTTAGTGACCATTAAATTGCTAGAGCTAGGAGTGACCACATCTTAGATAAGTGATAAATGTAACAACTTTAGCTGTGTTGGAGAACATAATTGTGATCATAATTTTGTTTCCTTAATTGTCTTAGATAAATCTTACATAGCCCAATTATCATTAATAACTAACTCAGTGAGGGAACATTACATAGTAGTATATGAATTGATAAAAATATTACTAGATTGGACCAAGATTGCTAATTACATAATAACTGATAACCAACTTTATTAATTCATAAATAGTAACCAACTATAGGAAAAAGGTGGATCCGAAACTAAATGAATGTGTTATTAATATATTGATTACAATCATTTTTAGTTGAGTGCTTAAGTTTATCTGAACTTGAAAAACCAGATAAAAACACTTTTTAATTATTGTTTGCTTTTAGATTAATTTTTAGTAGTTATTTTAATATATTGAATCTGTTCACTGTGTTCAATACCCAATTACTTTACTATACTATAAACTGACTAGGTACACTGCCTATAGGTGCATTAGTAGATAAGTAGTTATGTTATAAATTTAAAGCTAGATATGTAATATATTTTGCACACATCATAAAGATAACTTAAGAATAAGAAGAATGATGGAGAAAGAGATTTAATTTGCAAGATATTATGCATTTTATGTGAAGATAATATTGATTCTTCAAGGTTACAATGCATTGATAAATCATGTCCTTAAATAGGAAAGGAGAGACAATAAGACAAAATACAAGACTTGCATAGAGAATGTAAATCTGATAAGTTAGAAAAGCTGACACACATGATTTACTCAATTTTGTCCCATGAAACTATCAACAAAAATGACAAGGAGCATTAAATGCTTGTACAGACTCTATAACATAAAAACCTAGTAATGTATTGGATAATTCTTCATCTCGGAAGAGGCTTGACTTTGAAACTCTTCACATCTCGGAATGCACAGGACTTCAGTTTTGGTTTGGCTTCGGATTGCTAGAGGTTAACTTTTATGTATCAACATGAACATAACCAAATTATCCCTAATCAATAATTAAGGTAATTTCCTCAAAATCCAAGGTCCAGTCCATATCTTATCCTTTGAAAGGGTAAAAGACCATTTTACCCTTCCCATATCTGACTCAACATCTCATAGCCCAATTCCCAAAAGACCCAAAAGTCCCAAAAGAACCTTTCAGAAGTATGCCCTGCGTACCAGATTTGTACGCCCTATGTACTGCCTGTCGTTGCATAATGTAAAACTCGCCAAAGCTTTAAAATGTGGAATTCTTGCATTAGGCTGGATATACGCATACGTATTCCCAACATAATCATCAGAGGGCCAAAAGTCACATCAAACACTTAACGCTTAAGACCAAAACATTCAAACTTAGATCTAACCCCTAAATAAGGTCTTAATCCATAAAGTTGCCAACTTTACTCCTTTACATGTCTTAATGGGACCCAAAACCCATTTTTATCCATCTAAGCCCATAATATGAACACCAACTCTAGCATGATTCCTCAAAACCCATCAAGATGCCATTTGTATGCACCAAGAACCTCAGAAATGATAAGATCTAACATTCTAGGCTCATGGAGTAGCTTATACTCACAAGGATGACCCTAGAGACCATAGTAAACCCAAAACAAGCCTTATACTAGATCAAACACATAGAGTCATCAAGTTAAAAGCTATATACATCATGGAAGTTGATGAAGACGATTAGATATTGGATCCACAAGCTCCAAGCCAAGCAATGCTTCTTACAATATCTCTTCTTCTCCTAGACACTCCAAAAGAACACACTAAGGCTTGAAAGTATCACAAGAGAGGCTAGGGCTTCAAATTTAGGGTTAGAGGGGATAGAGACAGAAGATAAGGAGGGATGGAAATGAGTTAAGGACTTTAAATATGGTCTAAGACCCTAATTAAGGTTTGGGACTAGTTGCATACGCCGAACATACATATGGTACGCCCAATGTGTGCGAAAGAGCCTTCGCGATCACTCCAGCCAAGTGCGACCAGCGTACATTTCTTGTACGCCCAACGTACTCGGCAAGCCCCTTACCATTCTATCTTCTAAAGGTCATAATTTTGCGTCCCAACTCCAATTTCAATGATCTTTATATCCTCGGAAAGGTAATGAGGATCTCTACAACCCTATCTAACTACTATTGACTTAAAACACCTTGAACTAAAATCCTTAATTCATGAAAGGCCTGAACCATCACTTTTACCATTATACCCTTGGGATCCAAAGCAAAACCCAAACTCTTAGATCACATAATCTACATTACCCACATCCAAATGGGCCCAACCTTCTATTTACCCAAGGCCTGAAGTCTTATGATAGTTGATTTTAAGGCCACGACCCCGAATTATGATTCGACTTGAAACGGGGTGTTACATGAAGATGACTGAATCACACACTCGAGCTGCTGCTAACACGACTCCTCATACTAATCAAAACCTAAAGACAACCATAATTAATAATCAAGGTTTTAATGCATAATCAATGATCCAAAAGCTATTTAATCTTACCAAGGGAAAAAAATCCATTTTGCCTTTCCCATGCATTACACAAAATGCAAGGCCCAAAACCCCTAATGACCCATGCCCCCAATATTGCCCAAGTGGGTTTTCTAGGAGTACGCCCTGCGTATTGCCTTTACGCCCAACATACAACTTCGACTTGGAGGCCTTACGTGGCTGCAACCCAATACACCCTGTTTCCTCAGGGTTACGCCCCATGTACCCTTCAGACATCCAAATTCTCTATTAAGGTCTTAGTACATTAAGACTTAACGTCCAAACTTCATATCTAACCCTAATAAATTCTCTATTAAGGTCTTAGTACATTAAGACTTAACGTCCAAAATTCATATTTAACCCTAATAAACGTCTAAAATCATAAAGTTGCAACCTTTATGCCTTTACATGGCTACAAGGAACTCAAAACCAAAACCCTAACTCTTATACCTATTTAACAACCCGTCACTTTTGCATGGAAGAAAATTGTGATATCCCCAATTATACAGCCAAAAAAGGCCGATTTGTTTATGCTTATTTAAAATCAGAGTATCATTTTTGAGGAATAATGTTGCGGAATTTGTTCCTAAAAACATGATAATGACATTATCAAAGAATTTCCAAAGAAATGTATTTTATTTATATTGAAACATTGGGATGTCATCTTCAATACATAAACATAAGCATAATGAAATATTACAAGCCTTACAGTAATTAAACTAGTGGCCTAATACTTCTCAAATCTCTCAGCAAAATGTATCTTTTATATCGTTACCTGTGATATAATAAACTGAGTGGTCCGGGTTGGGAAACCTGGTGAGTACATAGGGTTTTCAAACCGCAACAATATAGTTAATATGTTTAATCATCAAAAAATTAACCCAATTTCCCATCCTCAATATCTTCTTTATTCTTAATGATCCACCCTAAGGATTATCTTTGTTGATAGTACTAGTTCATGGATTCCTCCATGATACTTGTCAGTAAGTTTTCTTCTATATTTATTCCTAAGGATTTATCCTAAGGAATAGGCATGAAGTCCATTGCTACGGGGGTTTATCTAGTAGGCACTAAGTCCATAGCTGCTAGTGTTTATCTATTAGACACTAAGTCCATAGCTACCAGTGTTTATCTAATAGGCACCAAGTCTATAGCTGCCAATGTTTATCTATTAGGCACTAAGTATATAGCTTCCCTTGTTTATCTAATAGGCACTAAGTACATAGATTCTAGTGTTTATCTATTAGGCACTAAGTCCATAGCTGACAGTGTTTATTTATTAGGCACTAAGTTCAAAGCGACCAGTGTTCTACGAGACTGTCATCAATTAGTCTGGTAATTGTCACCTATGTATTGTTTAGTGACTACATCATTGGTACACTAGTACCATTCCTAAAGTTGAGGCATCCTATCTTTTCCTGCATACTATGACTTCCTATCTTTCATTATACTATGACATCTTTCACTACCCTTCGTTACCCAATGTATTATATCTATAAAAATACATATGCGGTATAAATCATATAAGTTATCTTTATAACATTTCATCTAACACATAACATCTTTGCACATAAACACGTATACCAATTTATTAATTAGATACTTCATATCTATGTGTAAGATGAAAGTAACTATGCACTCACTTGTTAAAGTGATGACTCGAAACTCGGACAGTGTTTGGCTTCTAGCAATTAAATTTTCTTTTGATGTAACCTAGTATCATTATCACTAAGTGTTATTCTAATATTTCTTGCGACTAGTTATTAGTCTAGATTCATTATTAATTCAAAGTCTACTCATCTATAGCTGATAAGGGACAATACAATGTATGTTGTTTGGAAAGTCTACTTGAAACAATTCACTAAATCTAGCCTTGTCATCATCATTGTAACTAGATCAATCCACATAACGACTTGGAATCATTGATAAGTCTTGTTTATTGGATCATAATAATGATAATGAACTTAAACATAAGTTATACTTAAAGAATGGTAAGCATAAATCACTTACAAGTGGTTTAGTGAAAAACCGGACTTTACACGGGAAAAACTTCTAACCTAAAAGCTCTATTTCTTGCGGCTTTCTGATGCACCGGAGCTTCGCTACTAACCCTTAATAATTGCTAGAACAAGGCCTAGCCACCGTGTGGGGGGGGGGGGGGTTAGGAGAGATTGGAATGTAGATGTGTGAAGAAATGAGTGAAATTCGGCTTATTTATAGGTTGCTCAGGGTGATTTCACATCATGAGACAAGCCTCTCACGCTATGAGCTTGTGTAGGCACCAAGGCTTCACATGTGGTGCTGATACATCGCACCGGACGCAGGTAAAACTGCAGATCTTCAAAAATACATAACTTTCGCATACAAGCTTCGTTTTTTTTGACATTCTTTATATCCACATGTAGGTATTTTCGAGTACTATAACTTTCGTTTTGATCCCATCAGCTAATTCTTGACTGGTCTTAAATTTTAATAGTCTGAGAAGATTACACTGTATTTTTATCATTGACTGTATTTTTATCATTGAACTCCTATTAATGAGATCTTTAATTATCATTTAGATCATTTTGGCTAAAAATTGACCAATCTAACATTTGATTTATGTGCCCTCACTGATGCGTTGAAACTTCGAAAAATCATAACTTCCTCAACTGAAGTCATATTTAAACGTTCTCTATTTGCACACTCTCGGTTTAACGAATACTATGACGTTCATTTAGATTACTAAGGCTAAAAATTAATTTATCAAAAATTTACTTTTAACAATACGCAGAGTCATGCTGGTTTATTCACAAAACTTCGAAGAAACATAACTTTTTCATTCGAAGTCGGATTTTAGTGTTCTTTATATGTACAGAATCCTTGCGACATGTACTATAGCTTTTGTTAAGATTATTTGTCATAAATAACTTCTTTAAAAAAAAGTTATTTTTAACGCTTATTATCTGTAAATTGACTAGCAAAAAAATGAAAGGTACATAAAACACAGGTGTTACAGTTAATTGGTAGTCAATATAACATCTATTATGATATTTGAACCGGCTTTCCTATATATAATATGTGAATATTTATTTTTCAAATATTTCGAAGTAGCATAATACGTTACGAATTCCAAAATTTACATTTTGGACAAGATTTTACATAAACTACAACTTGGTACAAACAATCGCCACAACTTATTCAAAAACATTGTGGCTATGCACTCTCGTTCGAGGATCAAACTGCCACAGCAATGTTCGCAAACAAATAAGTTATTACTTTTGTGGACTCAAATGTGATATTCAACCTAAGTTTTCATTTAATGAAGTGAAAAAAAACTCATGTATACTTGGTTGCTAATATATTATGGATAAAAATATAGAATATAGGTATTTTCAGTAGTACAAAGTACCTAACATATATCATTTTATTGTATTTGATTATGTAATTTAATAAATGTGTATTTTTACTAGTTTTTGATTGTTGTTCTATTGTATTGGATGTTTTGATTAATTTCAGAGTTTATATTTGGATTTTTACTAGTTTTTGTTTGTTGTTCTATTGTATTTGATGTTTTGATTAATATAAGAGTTTATAATAGATATAACTGTGTGACTTTGATTTTTTTTGAACAGCTGAATTAGTGGTTAGAAGTTAGTATCACGAAATCATCAACGTTTGGATTAGAACTCGAGACCTACAATCTAAAAGAAAAAGTCTCTACCAAATGGACTAGTCTCACTTGACAATTATGTGACTTTAATTATATTTGGTTTATGGGAATTTCTTTGTTATTCCTATGATAAAATATTAGGTGCGAGAGTCATGTATTACATGAGTTTATTTATAAGAAAAATTAAATATAAAATTTTAAACATTGAGAAGTTTGAATTTATAAGAAAAATGAGAAAGATATTGAATTATTAAAATTAAAGTGTTTTTTCTCTTTTAAATTTAAAAAAATAATTTAGATAAATAAATAAAAAAAAACTAATAAGGCTTTAATTTAGTAATTTTGAAATTAGAATGAAAGTCCATTAAAGCAATTGATATGCATTTATTACTATATTTAAATATTATATTAAATTTAATAAAATAGAAAAACCATAAAATGATATGTTGAATAAAAATAAATTTAAAATAACAACAAAATGAATGAAAATATGACATGTGCCTAAAAGATTTTTATTTATTAGAACAACTAATTAAATTTTAACATAGTCTAAATAAATTTATAAGTTAAGTGGAACCCTATAAATTTGATATTAATAATAAAAATAAGATTATAGAATAAAAAGATTTAAGAGGCATGATAGCACACGTTTTTTGACCTTGGTCCATCAAAAACGAATAAATCCTTAAGAATCTACAAGACATCTAAATTGCATTTTCTCTAATAAAATGACAATGTTTGGTAAGAATCATAATCGATCTACAAGGTTGAGCAACTTTTGGGTCACACTTGCATTCACATAACTACCTTATCATGTCACATATAGAGATCGACAAATCAAATTAAATGGATGTTCCTTTCAATTGATAATTGAACCTAATAAAGTGCAACAAAAGTAATGTGATTCGGTTCTTAAATACAATCATTGAATATGAGTATTGGATTCTAATTTGAGTTTATGACTTTGCAAACATAACTTACCACAAGGGAGCAAACTATTTTCAACATAGTATTTTCAACATAAAAGTACAACCAAACCAATTTAATGTAATTTATCATATATTAGATATTAGCTTAAAATAGATTACAATTACTAGTTAAAAAAAATCATTCTGCAAAAATAATTATATTTTCGTTGACCGTTCAAATATCAAAATTAATTGTTTTTATTTTTCTGTTGAGGTTGTTTTTTTTTTTTTTTTTTTTTTTTTTTTTTTTTTTTTTTTTTTTTGTAACATTAGAGTTTCATTAAAACCTAACAAAAAGCTACAAAAAAAAAAAAAAAAAGAATCACATAAGTTTTATGTTGTTATACGGGGTTTTTAAGTCAACCCACCGAAATGACTTATAGTTTCGTATTCCTAGGGGTTTTTTAAAGTCAGCCCACTCAAATGACTTATAGTTTCATATTCCTATAATCCTATTATAAAACTATAAAATCAATAGGAGCCACCTTTTTGGTTTCTTTGTTCCAAAATTGTAGTGTTGCGAAACCGAAATCACCCAAAAGGTGGTCATCGTCACAAATTCGAGACATTTTTTTTGCAAAGAGTTTATCTTTAACAAATTCAACCACTCCAAATATTTTGTGTAATTGACAAAGTACAACCCACCAAAACCCCACCAATTCGCCAAATGATTACGAATCTCAACTGCAAGGGCATGTAAAGAACATATGATTTAACATACAAATGTCAGAGTCTCAAGTAGCACATCGTATCGTGTCCAAGTCAATATTGTGTATGTCAAGGGTACCCCTAACTAGAGGTTTATATAGCTTTATTCGCCAAGCTAAAATCTTAACCTTTATGTGAATAAGTTTATTCAATTTTGTTAGGGAATCATCAGGTATAAGCATATTTTTATTAATTACTTGTCTCGTAGAGGAAACTATATACTCAACAATAGCTTCCAACTCCTACTTTCACCTATCGTCTCGAGGTAGATAAGACCATTGCTTGTAAAAAAAATCAACATATCATTGCATTGATCAATCCTCCCCCCCCCCCTACAAGGTCAACGCAATTGAGGTTCACTCAGCCATTGAAACTCAATTAGCAACAAGGGCATTATCCAAATTATGCAACAAGGGCATTATCCAAATTATCCAACCTAAAAACTCTAATAGACCGGGTTTTTAGAGGTTTATCCCACAACAAAATGTCTTCTCACAAAATGAGTTCTTTTTCCATTACCCACTTTGTCTTAAAATTGCTTTTTGGCTCACAATATACCAACTCTTAGCCCTCCTAAGTGATAGACGAGGTTGTTGGAGTTCTAATTCTCGTTCGTACCATAAATGCTTTTAATGACTTGTACCTAAAGAACATTAAAGTTGTTTAAAATCTCCAATTCCAAGTTAGTTTACGTTCTTAGAAACTAGGAACCCATGAAGAAATTGTTTTGCGTCGAATCTAGTTGATTAATGATATTTTTTGGGGAATGAAAAAGATTCATAAAGCAAGTCTCTATACTAATACTGAGAAAGGATTTAATAACCGTGAGACAACCACCACTTGAAAGTAATTTTACTATCCAATTTGTGCCTCTAGATTTAAATTTATCAATCATAACTTTCCCACTTGTAATTTTTAGCATGATTGAACTGACGGGAAGATGAATATATGTGAACAGGAGATTTAATGTGGAACACCTAATAAATTCCAAACCTAGAGGCAAAGAAAACACATCATGAAAGTCTCATAATATTCCTTGCATGTTAACCAAATTTCCATGAAAATGACACCACCCACATAAAAATGAGAATATCGATGTCATATCTATCGATGCAAGCTCCACAAAACAAGGTAACATTGTTTTGCTTAGTTGGCTGATTATGTGGGCTAATTTAAATGGAATCTGCATCCTCCACCTTACGGTCCTTAAAATGACCTTAAGTAATTGATGACCCCATCAATTAATTATATCATGACGCACCCTTAAAAAGTGTTTAGCAACTTTCATCTACCTTTTTACTTACGTATCCATCAACCATAACCATCTGTGTAATAACCCACTTATTTCATCCCTAATTTGGTACATCTTGAAAATAGTCACACACACATTCTGATTGTGAATGGGAATGGGAGCGATCAAAATTATTTTGGTTCAAGTGAAAATGGTCGCTAACACTTATGTCGAATATTCGACATGACTTTTGTGTTGACTTGACAAATCCATAAATAATGATCCAAAACAAACTTGAGAAAACCAAACAAATACAATACATACTACATAGGGTGTTACAGTCCAAGTAATAATAATTTTCAATATGAAAGGAACATAAACAAATAAACTTGCAGCCATGATCATACCATATATTTTAGCCTACCCATTAAGCATTTCAATAAAAAAATGATTTCGGATCAAACCTCTTGTTAAAGAGGTGTGGACTAATTGTGTTGCTTTATTGCTAATATACCTACCTATCGTGGTATTCCATGTAATGATGTTTCTTCATTGACATTTCATCAAATATTTTGTGTCTGTCAATAGTTGTTTTTTTATCATTTACCATACATGTTGATTACTACAATTTCCAAACACTAAACAAAAGTGTAATCCAATTTTGATTAATTTAGAATGCAATACCTTCACGGTGGTAATCATGGAAAGAAATGCACAATCTTAAAGAACCAATGTTATACATTTTAGTGGCATCCACTCATTTTAAGTAACTGGAATTTACATGGGAGTAAAATGAAATTTTACATTATGATCTTCTACAAGTTCATATTATGCATAATGCAAACATGTATAAGGCTAGCTTGATCCTAAATATGGCGAATGTAAGGGGTCAAGTTAGTTATGATTCATTATGGGATTAATGGGTAAATCGCCAGGTAGGGTTGAAGGGCATTGACTTAAAATCTAAAATAAAATGTAAAATTCATGTGTAATAGGAAACCTAATATAGAACTAGGAAGTAGTCAATTTATGAGGTCATGTTAGGATATCAATTTAGGCCAAGTTTAGGCTATGTTAGGTTATGTTGACATTCTTGGAACTAACTAAGTTTAAAGAATTATATTGAAACCGACCAATTAAGTTTGGGTTAGACATGGCCTCAAGGAACTTACCAAGTCAGTTATTCCACCTAGTTTCAATGAAGATATTTAATTTGATAGGAACCTAATTATTCCACCTAGTTTCCATCTTACGTGTACCCAATATAACGTTGTCCAAGAACACAAGAGAAAAAGACACTGAAAAAGAATCTGAGACATCCAACAACCAACCCAGCTTATCATCCTTTTCTACAAGAGACACGCCTTGCATCAAAGACAAAAACATGCCCCACTAGATATAAAGAGCTACTTAATAACCATATTTTCAATCATGATACAAGGTTCAGACTAACCAATCTAATATACTATTTTTTAACAGACTATAAAGTTAGGAATTTATTATAACATTGAATTCAGTTCTAGCTTATGTTTATTGAAATCATGGTTTTATTATTCATTTTTTGTAACATTTCAAGATTCATATTTTTTTTGAAATATTTTAGGGTTCATATTTTCATTATTATCTTTGTTATGTCAAGTTGTCAACAGTCAACGTAAATTTACTCTTAATTAAGGCTATTGGTATTGTCCATAAGGTCTTTACTCTAAATTTATGTCATTTGAGCATCACCTGATTGTCACTACATCACATCTACCATATCACAAATTGCAAATAAAATAAAATAAAATAAATAAACACTACTCCACATCATCAATATATATTTTCTATTATTTACTTTAGGATAATCTTCACAATTGGTCCATGTGGTTTCCACAAATATCAAGTTTAGTCCCTAACTTTTCCAGTCTCATGGATGGTCCCCGTGGTTTTATTTGTCATCATGGTTGGTCCTTCACCCATATAAAATAAAACTTTTATACAATCTTAATTTTCTTTTATATTTTTCTTTCTGGTAAATTTAGAACTTATATAAATATTTATATGAATGAGAAATCAGAAAGGGCTTCTACCATCACCACCACCACGAAGTACCACCATTACCAACACCCCTACTGTCCACAACCCTAATTGTAGTTGTCGAAACCTTTGAAGCACCATATGAAAAAATGAGAGGAAAACGAGTAAATCATTTGGGGGAAAAGGACATCCATCACTTACTTTTGTCCCTATCCTGTCATATAAAAGCCTCTTCACACACACCTATTTCAACATGTGAACAACCCAAGTCCTCCTATATCAGCTGCTAACACTTCCCTCTCAACCAATTATAATGGCTTTCTACAAACTTTCTGAGGCAGTTGTGTGAGATCACCACCACCTTCACCTTTAGAATCTTTTTTAGTTTTTCACTACATCATCAAAATTCAATGGTAGAGTCATTACCTTGTGTGGACATGAAAAAACATCGCAATCGGAGCTCTACTCTATATCCTGCTATTCCTCCTCCGATCTCGACATGCATAGTACCAAAAATGTTGTCATCCCTAACATTGAGTTTGACCACCTGCCTACAAACTCAATCACCATTTCCACCACAATCCCTCCTAGTAAAATTAATGCATTCTCACACCAACGGGGTCATCATCTTCGTATTTCCGCTTCTCTCAACAAAGACGTTGACCCATATCTAATGGAAAATAAGTTCATCCTAAATTTCCTAGAGAAATTAGTTCTGGAGGTAGAGATTAATGATTCAAATGCTAGCATATACATCATGGCAATGACGGGTAAGAAAGGGGAGTTCAAAAGAGGAAGAATTCAAGGGGTGGGGTTTTGATTGCACCCTATAAGGGTTCAATTGGTAGGTGAAACTGAATTGTAATTGATTTGGGAAAAATGTAAATAAGCATTAAGGAATGAGAGTTGTAGTAGGGAAGAAGGGTGGTGGTGGTAGCTAATGACATAGCAGAGGGAAGGTTTGATGAAGGCTTAATTGAGTGATATTTGGAGGAGGAAGAGCAAGGGTAGAAGGGTAATGACCTTCCGATAGGGAAGGCAGGATAAAGGTTTTTTTTATTTTTTATATTAAAATCATTTATGGAAAACATATAATAAAGGGTAAATTACATGAATCATCCCTCGTGCAGGTGTCAAAACGCACTTTCAGTCCCTATTTTTAAAAATGAACTCGAACCATCCCTCATTTTGTTTATAACTTGCACACTTTGTCCATGATATGTGGTTTTATAGTTCAAACTACATAATTTGTTGCAAACTGCTAAAGTGGGAATGCAAAAGTTTCATCCCACTAGTGTCGCTACTACTCCTGTCTTAGCCATTCATCAAGGTAAGGGGAATAAAAGCAACGTTGTCGCCCAAACCAATTGGAAATGGAAAGCCCACATTGGATAGTCTAGTGGTGGGTTAAAGGGTAAAACCAATTATGAAGTTCTTCATATCAATGATCCGAATGAGGCCATTTGTTTTCACTGTAGCCAAAAGGGGCATTGGAAGAAAAGTTGCCCAAAATACCTACAAGAAATGAAAGAAGGGAAAGGCAAAGTTTTTGGTTCTTCATTAGGTATGTATACGATCGAAATGAATAATACATAAATTTCTAATTATTGGGTCCTTGATAAAGGATGTTGTTTTCATATTTGTTCTGATATGCAGGGACTAAGGAAAAGTGAGAAATACTTGTAATCACATGTATGAAACTATTGTGTGTTTGAATAATTTGGGCAATGGTCTATATAATATTCATTCTTCTAATAGTTTAGACAAAGCATTCTTATGGCATTGTCGTTTTAAGGTCCCATTTTGCACAACAAAATTTTCATTTTTAATTAAAATGGTAATGTCCTAAATATACTAATAAATTTCCATTTTCAAACCATCAACTCCGTACAGCCATATTTTCAAAACCAATAAGAGTAAATTGTATTTTCCAAACATCAGAGTAAAAAAAGATATAATTAGTGTGGAAAAGCCACCAGGGGATGACGTGCAGTCAAGATGGGCCCTTCCTTTTGGATGTAGAACTACTTGAAAATGTTAAACCAAAAAACTGTAAGCAAAAAAGCTTAGTGAGTTCTAGAAATTACCACATACAACACATATACCACAAAAATGGTTGTAACTGGTCTAAATTAACCCTAAGCCTGCATTGACTCAGAGCCCAGATCGACTCTATCGGGTCCATATCCACCCCGGGTCCATATAAA
Source organism: Lactuca sativa (assembly GCF_002870075.4). NCBI lineage: Eukaryota > Viridiplantae > Streptophyta > Magnoliopsida > Asterales > Asteraceae > Lactuca > Lactuca sativa. Next base: position 12,453,612 of record NC_056623.2, read on the forward strand.
CTTCGAGTCTGTATCGACTCTATCGGGTCCATATCAACCCACATTCATATAACATACATGCATACAACAAGAGTAACGAAGAAAACATGCACAAAACGACACCTAATGTCCTATAGTATAGTGAAAAGACACACTTTTCTGATGAAATCAATAGCTAACATCTTTCACGGCCAACAAATGTATGATAAACACCTGCTATTAAAACCATACAAGGCAAACCCTTAGTTTACATGCTAAAACTAGAAATTTGACCAAAAGTCAACCCATGCCAGAAGTCAACGGTCAAGGTCAAAGTCAATAGTCAACATAACCAACATCTGACACTCATGTCGTAAACAGCCCATCTCACGTTGTGAGAACACACTTAGCCTGATCCCAAACTCAATCATGCTTGAACTCATCCAACTCAGTTACAGACAACTAAATCCGCAAACACCACGATGTGGGCCTTCCTTGGTCACATCATGAACACATCAAGATAAAATAGTCAAGGATTCCTCCATCATTACCTCATGGGACACTCCATACCACGTCGTGACCACCAACAGGGGACACATCTTAATGGATTTAGTTCATAATCCATTAAGCCTTATACTCCAATTTTTCAGAAAGCTTTTAAGGACTCGAAAGGCTCATAAATTGTCAATTTTATGGAAATGTATGAACCATGCATGTCCTTTACCCAAACTAGGTCAAAAGGCAAGAATATGACCTAAAACTCATGAAAATCTCCCAAAACTCAACCACATTCTAGATCTAAAATGTAACGTCCGGTCTTCAGGTAAATTTCCTTGAACTCTAAGTGGATATTGATTTTGTGCATGGGCCTAGTACGTTGGGCGTAAGCATGGTATGTTGGGTGTACCATGGCAAAAATTGGACACAAGATTTTCCCCCTAGTATAATGGGCGTATATATGGTACATTAGGCATACGTAAGTCGAGGGAAAACCCTAAATTTTAGGGTTTGGATCTAATTTAAGAACCTAATGCCCTAAGTTTCTCTCATTATCGGCCTACATTGTCCCACAAAAGCATTGTCTTGAAATCGTAACCCATTTTTAGAGAGTTTAGATCCTTTTGTGTGTTTTTGTGTGCGTTTGGGGTGTGTCTATTGCAGCTTGTGATGGGTTTTGAGCATTCTAACACTCATATGGTGTGCATGGAACCCTATGTGCCTTGGATCTATGTTTCCACTATTATACATGCAAATATAAAAAATTCCAAAGCATCATCCTAACTAGCATATTATGAAGCAACTATACTACGAAAGTCTAGTTAGATGACATACCTTTTGATGGAGCTTGAAGTCTTGAACCTTTAAGAGCTTAGCCCCAATAGTGTGGAAGCCTCAAATGGAATCACACAACACCACCAAAAAATGGAATAACTTGAGAAGAAGGTTACATTGGTTCTCCCTATGAAATCGGCCCTTGCCCTCACTATGTGTATCCACTCGTGCCATTTCATGAACCATGGCATCCTTTATATAGTGTGGCTCATTAGGGTTACACCATGTAAACCCTAATGTGCATGACTTTCCAATTCCTTCATGATCCATGGGTTTTAACCTCCATGGAGTATCCATGGGTTACCACATGGGTTAAGCCCAACATGAAGGACAATGGATCACAAGCCCACATATAAAAGAATGAATGATTTACATAATCTATCCCCAAAAATATAAAATTCATAAAAATCCGAATTCACATGAAGGAGATATGAATCTTATAAAATATAAAAATTAGTCACATAGTTAAATCTATTAACATTAAACGATATGGAGATAATGGTTGACTTTTAGGTAAAGTCACCAGCAGGAAAATCGTAGTACTCTTTAAGTTAGGAATTTTGGTAAAAGGAACACCAAAATCGGAGTTCGTATGATAGAGTTTTGATTTTAATAAAATCATTAAATAATTTAAAAATAAGGGCTAAAAATAAAATTCGGAATTCACCAATACAAACTAAAGAATAGTTGTAGTACCCGTCGAGAGCTACGCGTGGATATAAAGAACGTCAAAAATGGAGTTCGTGTGAAGAAGAATTAAATTTTGAAGTTTTGCGAGAAGCGTCCGACGCAAAAGGTACGCGCGCCATACACGTGTTTCTAGAAGGGGGTATGATGCACCAGCAAGAAATGGACATGTGTCAAACAAGCAATGGAGCTACGTTGCAAGGGCGTGGCGTGCACTCATAGAGCCTACCGATGCTCATTTCTTCCTAACTCCAAATCTGTTTCCTTTCTCTCGTTCTCTACTTCGAAATTCCCTTCTACAATCCTAGAAAAGTTATCATATATGTTTTCTAGTTGTTAGTAAGTTAGTTCTCAATCCCGATCGATCTCGAGGTGATCTTCGAGTCCCAAGTCCCAATTCTACCCTAATTTAGTTGTTTCACGCTTTAGAAGTGAGTTCATGGCCTTTTTTCGTTCGTTTTATAAAATAGGGGAATACATGCTTATCAAAAGGTTTTATAAAATTTTTATGTCATAAATATCAAATCATTTTATAAATCTAGATTGTAACACCCCGACTCTCAGGTATTAATTTTACATCTTTATTTTCGTATTGGATGCCCTGACTTGTTGAGTAGGAACGTTTTGGCCATGTGTTTAAGTGATCAACTCGTCGAGTCAGAGGAATGACTCAATGAGTTGGAGCTGGAGGATGAAACCTTAATTTCTGAGGTTTTGCACCCTATTTAAAGGGTCATTTGCCTTACTTACAGCCTCCTTTGAGTCCAGAAATCCTAAAACACGTTTTTCTCTCTTGTTGTGTGATATTAAGCCTTGTGGTGGATTGTGGAAGGAAGATATTGAAGTACTCAAGCTTGGAACAAGAGGAAGGCTGTAAATCCGAGTTCTTCTTCATCTTAGCATCATTTTTGAGGTAACAAGTTGTTACCTTGACCTTATTATATCTAGATCTATGCATGTATGAGATTAGGGCCACTTTGGCTATGTTGATATGTTATTTGGGGTATTAGGCATGATCTTAAGTTGCAACTTCAGATCTAGGTTTATCTTGGTCTGCAAGATCAAAAAGTTTAAGCCTTTAGTGAGTTAATACCTTCTTCTTCCCTTAGAACCTTTCTTTAGCTTGATTTGGGCCATTATCACCTTGCCTGTACGTAAAGTTTGCAACTTTACGTAAGAAGTATGCCTTAGGAGCTTGGATTTGCATTATGAAGCTTTAAAGTGGCTTAAAAATCGGTTGGATGGAGAAAGGACTGAAGGGACTCGACGAGTTGCATGGCCAACTCGGCGAGTCCAATGAAGATTGTCGTGTAATGATTTCTGCATGGACTCGGTGAGTCAGCTAGGGTTTTCCCGACATTTGGACACGCATGAACTCGGCGAGTTGTAGGGAAACTCGACGATTCAATGGTGGATTTCACAACTTCTTGAGTTCAGGAAGGACTCGACGAGTCGGTGAACTGCACTCAACGAGTCGGGTCAACATGGACTGTTGACCTTGACCATTGACTGGGACTTTGACCAAGGGTTGACTAGTTGATTTCTAGGGTATTTTGGTGAATTGGAAATTTATGGAAATGGTCCTATGGTAAATATAAGTGGTGGAGTTCGTGGTCGTGGTTCAAGAGTTTGAGATTATCACATCGATTCTATAATTGAGAGGTGAGTTTTCCTCGCTATACTCAAGGGTCTAAGGCACCAAGGCCAACCCTTTTGGATTTTTATCCTGATATGTTACATGCTCGAGTATTGTATGATCCGTTAGAACAGTATCCTGGTAGCTAGGATGTTATATGTTGTTATGATCCGTTAGATCAGTATCCTGGTAGATAGGGTGTTATATGTTGTTATGATCCGTTAGATCAGTATCCTGGTAGATAGGATGTTATATGTTGCTATGATCTATTAGATCGGTTTTTCTGTCTATAGACTGTTATGTGATGAGCTGATATATGTGCACATTTTTGATTGGTGGTTGAGGCTTATCTGCTTTGTGCAAAAGCCAATAGACTTGGGCATTCCAACCCGATGGTTGTGGATCGTGAGTATTCCATCCCGAGGATGACTGGACTCATAGTATGTGAGCATCCCAACCTGTTGGTTGTGCGCCTGGGGTATTCCATCCCAAGGATGATTGGACCCATAGTATGTTGGCATTCCAACCGGATGGATGAGGGCCTAGGGTATTCCAACCCGATGGTTGACTGGACCCATAGTATGTTGTTCGTGATTATATGTATGTTGTTATGTGTATGAGTATTTTGGGGGAACTCACTAATCTTTGGGCTTACAGTTTTTGTTTTGGTTTCAGGTACCTCAGATGATCGTGGGAAGGCAAACGTGATCGTACAACTCCTCATGTTTATGACTTTGTTTCTGGGATACTCTGATATTATACTATTTTGAAAACAAATTTTGTAATGCTTAATGGTTTTGAAATGTTTTTAAAAGTTTTAAATTGGTTTGAATTTAATGGTTGCTACATAGATGCCTTAGGATAACGTAGCTATAAATACTATGCCTAGTTGTAAGTGATGATATTGTGATTAAGAATTATGATAGTCTAGGAATAAATAATACCTAGATGTTATAAGTAAAATGCCTTAGGATATTAGAACTGTAGATACTATACCTAGATTTAAGTTATGATCTGTGTCAAAAAGATATGATGCCCGATAATCTAGGATTAAGTATTACCTAGATGTTACAATGGCCAAATCCCTATAAAACTTTAAATACCTAGGAGTTATGTTATACAAGATTTAGGATATACGTTATACTTAATTGTTAAATATCCTGTTAAAATAACCATAATTAAGGTATATATATGACAATTTATATATATCAGATAATTATGAGATCATAAATATAATTATCATATATATATATATATATATATATATATATATATATCTTAATATATGTATATATACATCACACTATCTTTGTATATACCTCTTCTGGGTATATATATATATATATATATATATATATATATATATATATATATATAATATATATATATATATATAGATCATTTGATGATATATATACCCAGAAGAGGTATGTACAAAGATAGTGTGATGTATATATACATATATATATATATATATATATATATAAAGGGTGATTAAGGAAAGATAAAAGATAAATAAATGTTTTTATTGTCTAAATCTAGTGTAAAGATGCATAGAAAACCCAAAAAGTTTCTCGTATTCCATTTGGTATCTTTATGTGGTAGCAAAATACACTTTGGATATTATGACATAAACTCGTCTTTTAGGTGCTAAACCATCTGCCTTCCTCATTCAACATAATCAAAAAGTAGGTATTGCTACTGGTGCTAAGCTATCTGATTTGGAAACTTATCTTCGATTAATTTACTTAGCTGTTGCACGACCTGGTCTTGCATATTCAATCCATATTCTATCTTAATTCATGCAATGTCCTCATGTAGAACATCGAAAGGCTGCATTGAGGGTGGTTTGCTACTTAGGCTGTGTTTGGCGCGCCACAGCTAACGGATAAGCTAGCTTATTTTTCAAACTCTTTAAGTTGTCATGTTTGGCAAGCCAAAAAGTAGCTTATAAGCTAGTTAGATTAGCTTTTAGGAGCTTTTTTAAAATTTTCCAAATATACCCTTAATTAATTATAGAAACATATTATTTTAAACGTCCTTTCAAGTCATTTTATATTTTTCAGCTAGTTTTACCAAACGACATTTTTTATCAGCTAACTTTTCAGCTATCAGCTAGCTTTTCAGGTAACAACTAGCTTTTCAGCTAACAGCTAGATTTTTAGCTCGTGTGCCAAACATAGCCTTAAAGTACTCTTGGACAAGAAATTTTCTTGAAGGCAATTAACAACTTGACCTTGGTAGGATGGTGTGACTCGGATTAGGTTGCTTGCCCGATCACACGACGCTCTTTATCCGGTTGGATTGCATATTTTGGTAACTCACCAATTGCGTTGAAGACAAAGAAACAACCCACAATTTCAAGATCCTTTATTGAAGCAAAGTATCCATCTATGGTTGCAATTACTTGTGAGGTCAAGTGGCTAAAAGGTTTGTTGAAATGCTTGGGAATTCAACATCAACAACCAGCTACTCTTCTTTACTGTGATAGTTAATCTACAATTCATATTGCTAAGTGTTTTAGATAATGTTTATATATATATTTTTTTGAATTGTATAGATAGATGTTAGTTCTGATTTTTAGTGTTTTTGAGATGTATTCATACAAAAACTCAATCGAATGAAATCAAGTCCTTTTGACCCATTATTTTTTCATAATTACCTTATATTCATGAATTACAGTATAACTAAAATAGACAAGGGTAAAAAATCTTATGCCATGTTCAAAATTGAAAATTTGATATATATATATATATATATATATATATATATATATATATATATATATATATATATATATATATATATATATATATATGATCAATTGAGAACACCTTTTTAGGTTAACGCGAGAACGGTTCTGGACCAATCATTATTTAATGATATATTTGTAATTATGTCATTTAAGTAATATTAGATTTTTATTTGCCTATAATCATGGGATTTTGGTACTAATTTCCATAATTATAAAAAATTACTAATTTAATTTCTTTTTTCTTATTGTTATTAATAGATATAAAAATCATTATAATTACTATATTTTCTCAATGTAAAATAAACGATATTTCCTTCTTTTAGCGACGTTAAAAAAATCAGTAATTTAATTTCTTAAATTTTATTTTGTGAATGAACCAAACATTAATAAATTCATCGATTATCATCTATTTCTAAAACACATTTTTTGTGTTTTTCACCATCTTAATGAATCAATATCAAACAACTGAAAATTTTATAATATTATCAAAATATTCATTAAAACTTTAATCAAATTCCTACATAAAATATAAATTCATAGCATTTCATTCATCAATGATTAAAGTTATAATATTAAATTAATACATTTCCAAATTTGTATTCGTAAATGAGTATAACACAAATTATAGATAAATATCAATAAAAGTTTTAATAGTAAACAAATAAAACACATTTATAATCATAAATGAAAAAAAAATCTCAATGTGTTAATATATTTGTAATCATAAATGAATATAATACATTTCCAATTCTTCCAACAAAAATGTTTTTGTCGGTGTTTCTTTTAGACAATTTACATTGTACTCATCATTCATCCTTATAATCTTTTAGTTCATCTATATCAACTCGGTCGATCTACATAAAATCAAAGGAAAATTTATATATTATTGTCCACAAAATGCTTAACTCATTAACCAGGTTCAATTTTAATCAGAAATGAATAAGTGTCCACAAAGTGTTTAACTCGTTAACCAAATACAATTTTAATCGGAAATAAATAAAGCATGGTTGTAATCATTAACAAAAAATAAAATATACTAAAACTTAAACAAAAAACAAATATACTTAAATGAATAAATCCATTCTTAAAACCTCTTGATACACTCAAGACCTAAACTTTCTTAGTGAGGCCATACACATAGAAACAAAGATATACACATAGAAACAAAGAAAGATGCAACTAATCATATTCAAATGCGGATTTTACCACTTTAAAGTTATATATGTTCAAAACATAAAGCGTTAAGGATATAATTATTCCAAACATCATGTTTGAATAACACCATAAAATTATAATATAGTTCTCTTTGTTAATGATTAAACTCAAAAAATATTGTCTTCACAAATGATTATTACCAAAATAATCGGATAAGTTTACAATATAAACATTATTTGGTGAAAATAATGACACAAACATATACATCTTTACAAATGATTATAACTAAAAACAATTCAAAATCCTTGATGAAATATAAAGAATTCATTAAAAGTTTTAATTCAAGAATAAAAGAGGTTTATAATTAGTTTAGGAGTCTATTATCTTTGTATTTTTTGCTTTAGAATTCCCTTTGTGATTTCTCTTTTTTTTACAGGTTACTCCTACTTTTCTAAAAATTAAATATCTTTATTTAAAAAAGAAACAAAACATTTCATGAATTAAAATGTACTGAACAAACAAAATTCATCTTACAGTAGCATGTATCTCTCAACATCAACAATCATTTTCCTTAATTTTGAATTACTGAAAACCTAAAAAAGTTACGACTATTAATTATGATTGATGCAAAACTTCAGTTAAATGGAGATTCCTATATTGATTAAAATTAAACAACAATTAATAGAATGGAAATTTGAAACCACAGATACTAGACAACAATACACATACCTTTGGCAGTCTTTGTTCACGACATCGATAAGAAATAAAATCGAAGCCCTAATTGCGCATATAAATTGAACTAGACTCTAATTTAGTATTTGTTGTTAAAAATCCAGCATGACGCAATTAGAAAGTGTAGTCGACATAAACACCTGAAAGAGGAGTTGGTGATAGTTCTGAAGATCGATCGGGGCGGTGGAGAAAACGAACCATGGGTGCGACTTGGCCACTGAAGTGAAAGGCGGCACCTTGGGTGGTGGTGACTGTTCAGAAGTTGTCAACGGTTTTCGAGTTACGTTGGGACAATGATGGTGATGGTGGTGTACATGGATGGGGGTGGATTGGTAGTGCACCACTTTTGCTGAAAAGAGGTATGGGATCAATGAAGAAAAGCATGAGTTAGGGTCCTCTTGGAGCATACAATCGTAGCTATAAAGAGGTAAGCGGAGACGAGTGTGGCTGATTTTTTAGCCTAAGAGCATTGGGTGTGGGCAACGGGATATAATACCAAATTGGTGTCACCTCATCCATAACACCACTATAACACCAAGGGGGAAATAGTGTTCCAGATATTATAGCATGTTAAGAGATAGAGAGAGAAAATAAAGAAAATTATTTGATTGGTTGATAAAGGAGATAGCCAATCATTTTTCTTGTTTTATCTCGTCCTCGTTACCACAAGATTCACCATAACGAGATTCAACAAGTTGGGGGCGGTGTTCCCTCCGTCATGACACCGTTGAGGCATGTCACATCAGTATGTTGCTTCTCGTTTTTGGCCCATACCGCATGCTCTTATAAAAACATTTTTATTTTCCTATAATCATGGGATTTTAGTACTAGTTTCCATAATAATAAAGATATCCTTAGATAATTAGAGAGAGAGAGAGAGGAGTAGAATCATGCTCCAATTATATTTTCAATGACATGCAGCACCCCCAACAATCCCAAATAGCTTCACCACTAATGAAACATGTTACGTTGTCATGTCCAGTCACTTTTATTATTTTTCATGCTACTCTTTACATTGTACTATACCAAATTATTTATCTCTCAACTTCGAATACCAACTTAATCCTCAGAATATATTTTCGAGATCAATTTAACTATATGTAATCCTAACCAATATTTCTGTGCGTAGAATCATGTTCCAAGTATATTTTCAACTTTTACAAAATTATGTGAAAGAAAAATAAGAAAATAGAAATAAAAGGCTCCCATTAATCCGCCACCCCCCTATTCCTATTCTTTGTTTATCCTCCTCCCTTATGATTTGACATTTGACACACACACATATATATATATATATATATATATATATATATATATATATATATATAATTTTTTAATAAATATTATTATAAATAAAAAAATTATAAATAATTAATCAACTTGCAATTAAATTGTCAAACAATAATAATCATTATAGATATTTAATCGTTAAAACTAGAACGATAATAATGATTATAAATATTTAGTTGTTCAATTGAACAGGTTACCCCTCAGCTATAGTTAAAAAATTTCAAGTTTTAGAAAATAATAAATTATTATATACAAAAATAAATTTATAAAAACTTTTAAATAAATACAACAAAATAACAGGCATATATAAAATAGTTAAAATTGTAAGTACTTACAAAAATTATTTTATATATATATATATATATATATATATATATATATATATATATATATATATATATATATATATATATATATATTGATTTTGATTTGACATAAAATAAAGTAAAAACGAGGGGGATTTAACAGACCCCGAAATAAAACTGAATGTCATTTTCACACAAACCAAGAAAAGCGGTGAGATGCGGATATCATCATCACTTGAAATCGGATAAAACTAAATTTCATTTACACCCCCTTTATGTTTAGCTTACTATTCAAACTTTTAATTTTTCTATTTAGTTTTACACTTGCTATCTATAAAAATATATGTCATTTGTTACCCGTCTATAAGATTCATAAAATACCATAGATCATTTATTTTACTAAGGAGACTAAAAATCACGAAAAAACAACAATGATGTATATACAAATTAGTGTACATTAAAAATATATTGTCGTCAAATTCTACTTGATACGACGTCTTCAAACCATATTGATAAACCCACAACTACCATGTAAGAGACTTTTAAACATGAGACGTTAATAATTTATAAAATACTAATTTCAATCTTTATCTTGTTGTGTTTTTATAACCCTAAGTAGCAGCAAGTTAATACTTTTCAATAGATAAAAGGGCAGAAAATGTGTCGACACCAATAATTGTAGGGCTGTATATTAATAAACATGTCAAAAAGCATCAAATGGTTCTTTGGTCCTCGAAATTTTGGAATGAATGTATTTCACTCGCATGGAATGGTTTACGTGGAACACGGAATGAATTTTTTTTTTTTTTATAAATAATAATTTTATTTTTTGGTTTTAGACGAATTTAGAAATAAATAACAAATTGCTTGTAATGATGAACTTCAATTTGGTCCCATATATTTAAACATGAAACAAAATTTCATCAACTGATTTCTCAAATTCCATCTCACAATAATTTGCAGTGTACGGACACACTCTCCTTCCATTTTAAATTCTCTCTCTAACAGCAGTTGAAAGGAGGTTACCATATATTTGGGTTTTCTATATAAATCACACTTCCTACTTCATTCATTATCTCTGAATCCGAATCCAAATCCAAACAACAATGGGCGCCGTTTCTATTTTGCATACAGTTTTTGGCATTTTCGGTGAGTGTTCTTCCTTGATTCATGAATATTCATCTGTTTCTGGTTTGCTTCACATTCACATACAGTGCAAACAATTTTTTGTTGATTGATTTCCGTTTGTGTGATTTTGGAAAACAGGAGATGCAACTGGTCTGTTCCTCTTCCTCGCACCAACGTAAGCATTTCAACAATTTTCAGTGAAAACGGGGAACAATTTCATTCTGTTTATAAACACAAATCTGTGAAAACACCAACCATTTCATCAGTTTTCTGTCGATTAAAGTTTATAAACACACAGATCTCTATCTCTCTCTACGTAGAAATTGATTAATTGTTGATGTGCGTGTAGGATTACGTTTAAGAGGATACTCAAGAACAAATCAACCGAACAGTTCTCAGGGATTCCCTACCCCATGACCTTGCTCAACTGCCTACTCTCTGCCTGGTAACTCCTCATTTTCATCTTCTCTATTCAAATTCCGTGAGCAAAAACACTTTATCGCGTTCACGAATCTCTCACTTGTTCGGTCGAATTAGTGAATACACAATGGAAGAATCTAGTTTCAATTCCGATGAATACGTGAATTTACTGTTCTAGTTTTGGTATTATCAGGTATGGACTACCATTCATTTCGAAAAACAACACACTGGTGACAGTTATCAACGGAACAGGAGCAGTGATCGAGTCTATCTATGTGTTGATTTTCATACTACACGCACCGAAGAAGGAGAAGGCGAAGATCCTTGGGTTGGTCACCTTCGTTCTCGCCGCCTTCTCTTCCGTCGCCTTAGTTTCCGTTTTTGCACTCCACGGCAAGACTCGCCGGTATTTCTGCGGTTTCGCCGCCGCCATTTTCTCCGTCATCATGTACGGCTCGCCCCTCTCCATCATGGTATGTATCCATTTCTCCGATCTAATTCCAGCCCTTTCTTCACCGGTTTTTTTTTACATCAATTTCCGACGAAATGTGCAGATGACAGTGATCAGGACGAAGAGTGTGGAGTACATGCCTTTTTTCCTGTCATTGTTTGTTTTCTTGTGTGGTACATCTTGGTTTGTATTTGGACTACTCGGAAACGACCCTTTTGTCTATGTAAGCCCTTCATCTTTCATTTGATTTCTAATTACAGACCTTCGAATTAATTGTTCTATCTATTATATGTTTTACTAGTTGAAATCCAAATCAAATTGCAGGTATGCAACGGATTCGGAAGCGTATTAGGTGCACTTCAATTGATTTTGTACGCCATTTATAGAAAGAACAAGGGAGGACAGAAGGACGATAAACCAGCGGCCAATGAAGGCGGCAGCTCCGCCATGGAAATGGGGTTCGTCAATGGGAAAGAAAAGACCACCGCCGAACAACCACAGCAGGATAACAATGGAGTGTAAAGGACTCGCCCTGTCGTCGAATCGTACGGATTCTGGATTCATATGTTTCTTGTTTTCTTTTTTGTTAGGACGAAGTTTGTTTTTACTTTTTAAAAATTAAAATGATACATGTTCATGCGGTTTGGCGGTGAATCTTGCTTTATTAAATGGTTTATAATTTTTCAAATCCGTATCATCAGATTTTGAATGAATATTGACAAGATTCTTTATGAATTTTACACTAAATTGTCTTCGGTATCTAAATCTTATAATGTTGTAATTAATTAATTTTGGTCACTTACATATAATTATTACGATAAATTAGACTTCATTTATTTAATATAACACGTAACACGCATTTCATTAGAAAAACGTTTTTAACTACGTTAATGATGTTATTTTAGTGATAGTGAAAATGAAAATCAAGAAAATAAGCATGAAAACGAAATTCAGTACCCCAATTTGGCATTTACCTTGTCATGCATATACGGTTTAACTTTGTCATGTCGTAAATGTAGTCCTTAAAACATTCTGATTCTATGGAAATAAAAAAAAAAAAAATTAAAAACATTTGGTTAATTAAAATTTTGGGTTTACTTGTTAAAACAAAAAACGTAAAGATCACTTTAAATAATACCAAAAATTCACAAAACAATTTAAATTTTGGATAATTCTATTTTCACATATGGTAACTGGAAATAAGAAAATTTTGTCTATTCTACATGGGTTTAGGTAGATTAAAAAAAATTAAATATCAAAATGTAAATAATAAATATTTTTTAAATAAAATTTTAAAATAAAAAGTAAAAAATATATATATTAATTATAATTTATTATCATATTTATTACATTTAATATTATATATATATATATATATATATATATATATATATATATATATATATATATATATATATATATATATATATATATATATATATTATGTGGCTTTTTTATTTTAAAATTTGAAAAACCCGGAATTTAATACGTGGACATTATTTATTTAAAAAATACAATAAAATAACAATATCAAAACTTATAAGATATTAACATATGACAAAATGAATTTTTATTTATTATAATAAATTTTCAGTAGTTTCTTTTTTGCTTGTCCCTTATTTGTTGTGTGGGCCGTAAAATGTTTAAATGATAGATAATGTATGTGAGGAATTAGTGTTGAATATATAATAATCTTTTAGATCAAGTTTATAGAGCTACAATAAAATTTAGTGTTGTGGTATAACTATCACTTTAACCAAATTTACTCCCGTAAACTCAATATAATCAATTTTTTGACAGTTGATTTGACATCATTGTTTTTTTTATTTTCTTTTTTATTCTTTATTTTTTTGATATTTGATTTCACATTATTAGATTAAAATATAAAATAAAAAAGAACTAAAAACCGATTTGATATAGTCGTCCGATTTATAAATGTTTTTCGAAATTGATAATAATAATAATATTAATAATAATAATAATAAATAAATAAATAATTAAAAACCGATTTTATATAGTTGTTCGAATTTTATAACGTCAACCAAATTTAAAATGTCGTCCAAATTATAAAGTTTTGTTCAAATTTTGTAGTAGTAATAATAATAATAATAATATAAATTTAAGATGAATTAAAGACAACAAAAAAGCAAAATAGGAAAAATGAAAAAACAGCAGAAGACAAGAAATCAAATCTGTATGAGGTGGTAAAATTCCCCTAAATTTTATTATTCATTTTGATTGTTATATGTTCTATGATAAAAGAAAAATAAGAGTGAAAGAAAGTATGCATCGGAAAAAAAAAATTAAAAATTTTGACGTGATGAGTCAACTAAGAGCTTTCAAATTTTGAAAAAATGAAAAATATAAAGGATGTTTCAGTCAAAAGATTGCATCCGATTAGAACATTGATTGTTTTTATGATTTTCCTTTTCCTATTTTGTTTTCATTTTTATATATGTTAAGTCGTTTGAAATTTGGTTAAAATATCTTGACGTTGAGACATAATGTAATTTTATATTTGTTTGAGGGGAAGCAAAAGATAGTGAAATATTTTAATATTGTGTGAATTAGTCATATATTTTGGATATTTATCTTAATAAATTGCTCTAGAATATTATATTGGATAAATATAGTTAAATTCGGAGCGAAGATTATAAAGAAAAGATTGGGAAAGAGTGGAGATAGATATGGATCAAAATAAAAGTTACCATAAAACACAGGTTTATAGTCACGAATAATGAAGATGACGTCGCAAAGAGGCATAAAGATTCAAGAACCATCGGGGATGATCACGCATAGCGATGCGACATTTGAAGCTTAGAGACACTACGTATTTTCTACAATTATGAGATGTAGATGCATAATGGGCTAATATCCTTTTGCTTCCGTGTAGATGTAGATGAACCTAAGTATTATGGTTTGATTTGTTAGTTGGAAGTATAATATTTGACTATTTGTTACGTATAATTGATCATTTACTATGTAGTAGTTAAAAGTAGGTTTTTAATATGTGTTCTTAAAGAATTTCATATGAATTCTGCAATTAATTAAAAGAATTTTAAGAGAATGACTAAGTATAAATAGTTGAAAATGAGAATAAGATGATCTTGTTTTTACTTTGAATTCTTTAAAAATGAGTAAGATTTATATGTAAGCATGTTCTTCAAAATAAAATGGTTGAAAATGACTTTTAATATGCATTCTTAAAGAACTGGATTATATACAACCTTATTTAACGGATGAACTGATGAAGTAAATTATGTGTTATATAACTGGTCCATAATAATTAACCCAATCATATATAACCATATTCTTCAAAATTAATTATATATGTATTTAAAATATATAATAATTAATTTATTTAACTAAATTACTTTAACACCCTTATCAAATGATTTGTCCAGAATTTGTCATATATTCCACATAATAATTATACGTTATATATGAACCTATCTCTTTGTCTCTCTCTTTCTTTCTCTCTTTCTCTCTCTCTCTCTCTCTCTCTCTCTCTATATATATATATATATATATATATATATATATATATATATATATATAGAGAGAGAGAGAGAGAGAGAGTTAGGTTCATATATAAACTCTATCTATTGTGTGAATGTGTGACTAATTATTGACCAATCATTTGATAGGGACATTATAGTAAAATAACCTAAATATCAATTAATCATATTAATTTATCCCCAAAATTTAGCTATGGTCACATTACTAGTTTATGGTGTTCTCTTTTTTCATCTTCTATTTTCTCCAATGTGTAAATTGATTTTGAGAAACATCAACGATCTTCTCTAATCAACAAATTGTTTTCAAGAAACAGGTGCGATTTTTGTTTGATATATGATATCATAAAGGTGCGATTTTGTTTCAGGATAACCACATGCCATGATTTTGATTCAGGTAAGATAGTTTAATGTTTTTCCTCATCTAAATCGAATTTCTGTTCTGGTGAACAAGATTTTTGTTTGTGATTTTCTCCATTTTTTAAATCGATTTCAAGAAACCATCAACTTGTTTCCGATATGTGATTCGATTTTTTTTTGGCGAATAAGATTTTTATTTGTGATGTTCTCCAGTCTACAGATTCAGGGATTTTTCTTCAATTAGGGTTAGCTGTTAATACTCGTCTCACTAATTCAGTTTATTCACTCTCCTCATCTATATCTTTTGTTGTTTTGGTAAATATGATTTTTGTTAGTGATTTGTCAAATTTGTAAATCAATTTTCAGTTTTGGTAACGAAAATTTTGTTTTTGATCTACTCCAATTTGTAGATTCAATGATTTTTTCCCAGTAGAATTACTTCTTAATAATGATTTCACTGATTTTCTATCCATCCACACATTCTTAAAGAATCTTTGAAATTTTATTCCAATTATGATATAAGGAAACATATTTTAAAATGGTTTTAGAAATGTTAAGTTCATTATTCTAAAATCTTCATTTATATTAAAAGAATTATAGGTTCGTTTATTTTATTTATCCTAAGAGTTATTTCGTGATAATGATTTTCACTAATTTTGTATTCCTACAAACATTCTTAAAGAATATTTTTAATACACTTATTCATTATCTTGTTTGTATATTTTAAATATGCATTTGGCCATCATCATGTTTGAAAAAGTGTTTGTTGAATCTTAATTCAAATTTTCAATCAACTTGTTTTTCTATAAACAAGTAATAAAAAAAATTTAACCAAGATATTTTTTATATTTCCTGTTTGTTCGTAAGGATTTTCTTTACCAGTTATGATTTTAAGAAGCACATTCCTAAAGAATGGATATTTGTGTTTGCATAATTAAGTTGATGTACACTAATTTATGTGATTTTATTCTTAAACAATGCATAATTTTACTGACTTGTATATTATATAAGTTAATGCTTAAATATATTATTGAATAATATTCATAATTCTTTTTATATATATAGCAAGATATTATACTATTCAAAATTATCAAAGTCAAAGGTGATACGGTTGTTTAAAGCATTTCATGGTCAACAAGAAATCACAGTTCGAGAAGATGGTTATGGCAATCGATAAACCATCTAATATTAGGGATTAAATGATGTGTCACTTGTGATAATGATGTAAAAATAAGAAATACATTTTTGTATTTGAAGTTGTAGATTTTGTGAGATTTTCAATTAGTTGACAGACCATGTACTTTGTTATAAACACAAAACTCTTGATTATTTTGATTTTTATGCTGTTCTATACAAATAAGTTATCATTTTGTTGGATATCATTTTGTTCTATATAAATAAGTTATCATTTTGTTGGATATCTTCATGCCATTTTAAAGCACATTCTACAAGAATATATGGGTAATAACCTGTACACATACAAAATTCAACACATTCTGTAAGAATATAAGACTATTAACCTTTAGATATTTAACCTTATGAAAAAAATTATATAACAAACATCCATATTTTTGAAGAATATGTGGATTAACCACACATATTCTCAAAGAATATATATTTTAAAATCATTTTTTTTTATCACCACAATTTATAAGAATATGTACAAACTTAATTCAGTACATTCAATACATCCTGTAACAAAATGAAGAAACTTAATTCACCAAATTAACCACACATATTTTCACCGAATATATCTAATACAATAATTTTTTTCTAAAACTTTTCTTAACAAAAATCATACAAATAGAAAAAAAACAAAAGAATTCATTATAAAGAAAAATACTATTTGTCATTATACAAACTATGTTCATTGTGTATGTGAACTGGTTGCTAAGAAAACATCCATACTTTTTTATCAAAAAAATGCAATTCTTCAAGAATAGGGAAATTATGTAATCGTTAGTAAGACATCTAATATTACGCCCCCTTCAAATTTAGTTGACAAATAATTGATTTAATCAGAAATAAAGAAAACCCTAATCAATTGCATTACTAATAGGGCTCCATTCTTCAAGAAAATATTAAAAACAAACCTACTGGGAGAACAAAGAAATCATCATCGACTAGTAACGATTCATCCGTATTCAAGACCTTAGATCAAAAGTTTTAACATAACCTACATATCAATCTCTGGTTCGTCATTTTTTATTTCTAGACCTCCACTTTTCTTGAGAGTGATAGTAGAATGAAAAGCTTCACTGGTTGAAGATTCTTTAAGAATGGATGTATAAGATGTTGGATTACTGTATTTTGTCTCTAGGGATATTGATTTGTGAAACATAATCATGTATCCCAAATAACTCAACCTTACCTTATTTGATTATGGTAAGAATATCAAAAATACCCTTATGAACCGTTTTTATTAGTAAAATGATTAAAGCTTTCCACTAAAATTACAATAATGCCATACCATTCTTAGCCATTTGATTTTCTAATCCAACGGTCCTTATTAAGTCATACAATCACACTATACTTAGGTTTCATATTTAATCCTAACCCTATATATATATATATATATATATATATATATATATATATATATATATATATATATATATATGTGTGTGTGTGTGTGTGTGTGTGTGTTAAAGTTTTCATTTTATTACTTACAATTGAGTTTGGAGAAATTAGATATCCTCCTACATTTTCTTCCTATTCGTCATTCTACCCATGTCAGATGTTGACATGTGTCATATTTAATGAAATTAATAATATTTTAATCCAATTGCCACCATTTAATGTGGGAAAAAGATAAGTAAGAAGAAAATGTATGAGGATATTAATTTCTCTTGAAGTTAATATAGTTTAGAGGACCAACCTGATTATATTGACTTGCAGCTTAATTAGTTTATGACAATAAAATGTTAGGACTAGAGATTGACCAAACCCTAAGGTTAGAGGATATAATAATTGTTAACTTAATTGTGTTAAAGAGTATTCGATATTCATGTTAGGACTAGAGATTGACCAAACCCTACGCTCCCCTCGACACCTCCAAGCCTAAAACCTTCCGGATAAAACTCGGGACCCATAAAAGACCGAATCGCCCCCTACCCTTTGGCTTCCAAGACCTCAACCGAGTACTTTCAAATAGGGTGTTACAACTCTCCCCCACTTAAACTAGACTTTGTCCTTGAAGTCATGCATCGCCATCCCTGACATACCAAACTACCTGAGCACCACGGCCACAAACCCGTGAATACCCCAGTCTTCCCAAGGCAATCAAAACCAACCCTCGCAGGGTTCTATATTCCAAAGATGAATGATTTCCTTGCAACCTGATTACATCCACTCCATCTGAAACTTAAAGCCTCGAGATGGTCTGTCTCCCTGACAGATTGCTCACATTGAATCATACTTGACCTAATTCCACAAGAGACTTGCCTAGATAGAATTCTTCCACTCCTAATACCTTAAGGCTTCTAAAATAACAAAAGTCACCGACCAACTGTGACTACCGAAAAACCCACAATTCCATACACAAACTCCAAACCACAGAAGTCGCTCCTACTCCTCTTGCAGTCTTGCTGCCACATGGTTGCTTTCCTGAAGAACGGACGAGACCTTCCTGGTCCCGACTCGCCTACCAAGTAACCGAAATACCAGACACCTTCCCGACTACTGAGCCAGAGACACACACTCAGCAGTCCCACATGACCTCCGAAGGACATCTCGTCTAACAATAGTTGCCCTGACAATACCACTTCTCTTGACTCCTTCAATCCTTGATCCAACCGATCATAACAGGATGACAACCCGTAGCCACTGAACCTAACGCAAAAATGAATGCTACCAGAACAACTATAGTCTTACGTCATATCCGACCTCCTTTGACTCGTCTTTTCCCGGTCACAACATGTCACAGTCCCATCACTTATAGAACCACTCGAGGTACATCGTGATGGCTTGAGCTACCATCAAACCAAACCCATTCATTACCTGGTATACTGCCTTTGATGCCCTTGGCATCCTTATGCTCCCGCATCCCATCTCACAGAATCAAAATCCTGTACTGAATCTGCACGAACCCCGATTCGGAGTCCTCTACGAAATGGGTCAATACTCCGCCACTACATCGAGATCTATTATGCATCATAACATCTGATTACCCTTATCTGACCAGTAAATAGACATCCTTATCCGATCCCTGAGATTACCAGTCTCACACCCGGTCCAACCACCAGGTTCCCAAGAGATCACATATCAGTACCACCCAGCCGTAGCTCTCCCGCGTCACGTACCGCTTATCCACAAGATCCTGTAACTTAAGTTCTCAACCCTTGCCTCAACAGTCTCTACCAATTTTATTCTGAATTCTCATAACCACTCGGGATCCCCCACAGGTATCCAATCGAATAATCATCTCTAGCCCTGATTCCACCTAAGTTGTGGATTCCCCATGACCATGCGAACTGCTCTAAGCAAACTGAACGAATTTGTGAATGCAACAGCTAAACCCGTAGACTTAGAATACTTCTTGTACAAACATGATCCTCGACCAAAGCCCTATTGCTCATCTATCAATCCGAACGCATCTTAGCGTTGGGCGCCCACGCGGTCTATCCTTTCAGCTGAAATTAAACACTGACTGGAACTCTACCTGGTTCACTCCTCCAAATTCTGGATATCTGAAAGATTCTCCCCCACTTAGATTCAACTAAGTCCGCTCAACACACGAGAATTGAAGGATTCCCCAAACCCTCTCCCGTCCCAATTGACAATCCGCTGACAGCAGGTGTCTAACAGAGCTAGAGCACCACGAACAACCCTTCCAAACAATCATGACTCTTGAAAACCAGCTAACACTTCTCGAATCCCAACAATGCCAATGACTCTAGCTGCTCAACCTAATACCACTCTCGCGGTACTCTTCGTATGGTCATCTGCAATCTCTACCTCGAGCAGGAAACCAAGGTTCCCAGCGCATCCCGGAACTTCTTGCTAAGCGCAAGTGACATGAACAATCGGGTAGCACCCGAATCAAACAAGACATGTACCGACATACCATTGACCGAAAAGGTCCTCATACAAGCATAATGCACACATAAGTCATACGGACAATAAAGAGCAGAGAATAATAGGCACGTACCAGCCATAATGTCTGGAGCTGTCTGTGCCTCCTCGGTGGTCAACTAAAATGTGCGGCTCTTCACCGTTGGAGCATCCGCCTTGACAGGGCGGCTATTGGTAATCCTTAATGTGGCGGGTTCGGGCGCCGCCACCGTTCCTCCTCCTCCTTGTAACCTTGGACAGTTGACCCGCTTATGGCTGGTCTGGTTGCAGTGAAAACAAATCAAGCCATTTTGTGGGGCAGTCCCCGCTAAAGTGGCCCTACTGGCCACATGCATAGCATCCCATGCCTGTGATACGACAAGCTCCACCGTGCACCCAACTGCACTTGGCACAGCGGCCCTGACCCTGCTGACCCCTGCTGGAAGTGTCTGAGGTCTTAGGCTTCTTAGCCTGACCCCCCGCTACCTGTGTCTGCTCCGGCTTCCGCTTGGTGCGGAAGTCCAACTCCATCTCCCTTTCCCGGACCTTCTCTACCATCTCATTCAGGGTTTTGCACCTTGTAAAGCTCACAAATTCTCGGATATCATCCCTTAGCATGGAATGATACCTCGTCCTCCGCATCTCCTCATCGGTGGCATACTGTGGAATCAACAACGCTCGCTCTTGAAACTTGGCGGTGATCTCCGCCACAATCTCGATGGTCTGCTATAAGTCATGAAACTCCCTCACAAGTCGTTGCACCTCAATAGCTAGTGCAAACTCCGAGTCGAATCGTCGAACAAACTCAGCCTAGGTCATCTCAGCCACATCGGCTGCTCCCACCTGACTCGTAACCTCGCCCCACCAATCCCGGGCCCTGTCTCTCAGCATACAAGAAGCAAATCCCACCTTTTCCACATCCGGGCAAGAACTCGTGCGGTGGGCGTTCTCAATATCCGCCACCCAGCGTCGGCTAACAATGGGGTCCGTGGCCCCGAAAAACTCAGGCGCCCCACACGCCTTGAACTCCCGAAACAAGGGAGTTCGGGCCCCAACATGACTCGCAACAATCTCAGCCCTAAATGCCTTGAATCTCTCCTCCATGATCTCCAACATGCCCTCCTTGACCATCCCAAAAATGACTGGGGTGGTGTCAAGGATGCCCCTGGTAACTTCAGCTGCAATAAGCTCGTGCAGCCTCTCATCAATCACATCGGTAGTGTCGCCTGACCCTGCCCCAGATGCAAATCCCGATCTTGATCCCCCTGCTCCAAATTGTGTCATCACCATGCTGAACTGAAATGTCATAAATCACAACGATCGGGATTTCCATATATGGGATCTTCCCACACCAGTCCTCCTTGGAGTTGTCAGATCTAACATTGTTTCGGGTATAGAGTCTGTGCTTTCAGTAGTACGTGCCCAATACTACCTTCCACACGTACCTGTACCTTTCCCCAATGCTCTACCTGATAACTCCAATTCGTCCCAAAACCAAACCATATCCCACAAACTACAGCATACATCAATCTCAGGCTGTCCTAAGATTTGCTCTGCTTATATCAATCAGACCAATCATAACATGTTGCCTTTATGCATGCAAATTATACATAGAAAATGATCAAATAGACTTTCGAATAAAAGATTCTACCCTAGAACCACAACCAAACAAGGAACAGGAAATAAGGCCAAATCAATCATTCTAAGGCTATAAGCTCCTAACCGTATATAATTTTAAAAGCATACACATAGCAAGTTCCATACGATCATCAAAGCTCAAATATCAGAATAACATGGCTAGCACATTGGGGGACTACTTACTTGACTAGGCCGATCCCATGCGTTGCACTCTCATATTTTCCTTTCTTTCAAAAGCTTTTTATGTCATTTTTGAAAACAATTTTACCATTTCCTTAGTTTGAGTCCTGAAACACCCGAGAGTATGCCCGAATCCCTCAAACCAAGGCTCTAATACCAACTTGTAACGACCCAAATTTTTAAAGTAAAATTTTCATTTTAGAGTAATCAAACACATTCCCATACATTAAGAAACGCAATTATAATTGTTTTCAAAACATAAGTCAAATACAACTTTTATTCCAAATATTAGAGTGTCCCATAAAACGTCGGTGAGAGAGCGCACGCCGCGCCATCACGCCTTGCCCTTGCCCTTGGGATCTGAGGTACCTGAAACCATAAACAAACCTGTAAGCACGAAGCTTAGTGAGTTCCCCAGAGCATACCCCACACAATCCACATAACATGTCAGCTATAAAAGCTACCTCTACCTCTACCACATAACGCATATCAATTAGCTATAAAGCTACCTCTACCACATAATGCATATCAATTAGCTATAGAAGCTACCTCTACCACATAATACATATCAGTTAGCTATAAAGCTATCTTTACCATTAGCCACAAAGGCTATCTCTACCCTTAGCCATAAAGGCTATCTTTACCATTAGCCCTGAAGGTTATCTCTACCACTAGCCCTGAAGGCTATCTCTACCATTAGCCCTGAAGGTTATCTCTACAACCAGCTGTAAAGCTATCTCCATATCAATGCATAACAATGCCACACACCTCTACATAGTAAGTATACCAACTCTCATAAAATGGGCCGGCCTTGGTACCTTAGACCCTTTGGTATGGTGAGCAGACTCACCTCAAATGCAGAAGCTTCCTGAAGAAATCCTTAGTTGTTGCCCTGTCCACTTCCTGAACCATCAATACCGATCAATATACCCAATTAGCAATTGGGTCCCATACCATGATCCTTAATCCATGCATGGGGGTAAAATTATTATTCTACCCCTGACCCAGAATGATCCAAAACTAAGGCCCGGAACCCAAAACAACACCCAACACTAAGTAGGCTTTCCAAGCCCACTAATGGTCCACTACTGGCCCAATTTGCTCAATTGGGCCCAATCCCTCTAATGGGCCTACCTTATGCCCCAACAGATTCTTGGCCCAAAACATCTGACTCCTGATGGCTGATGGCCCACTAAGGCCGAAAGACCCCAAGTCCATTGTTTGGCCCAACCTGAGGCCCAAAACACTACAAGCCCAAAACTGATGAGTACGTGGGGCGTACTCTATGTACGCTAAGCATACTGACTAAAGGCGTTGTACGCTGCGCGTACCTACATGTACGCCCAACGTACTCCTTTGTTAAGCTAATTTTCCATTAAGTGCTTAATACTCGGGATTTCAATATCAAACTTCAGATCTAAGTCCATTAAGACGTCTTAAGGCATAAAGTTGGAAACTTTATGCCTTTGCATGCTTCATATGCTCCCAACAACCCATTAAGACCTTTCCAAGGGTCTTGATCCATGCATGAGGTTAGAATACTTATCAAGATTACATTTTTATGAAGTAGATGGACCAAATGACCTCCGATCTACTCTTCATAAGCTCTGGAGTTGCTCAACTCCCAAGAGATAGTCCATAAGCTCATAAGAAACACCAAACAAGCCCTAACCTAGATCTCAAGCTATAAGATAACAAGGTAGAAACTTTATACCTTCTAAGACTTACAAATGAGCTAGAGAACCTGGATCCAAAAGCTCTTCCCTGATTAGTGAGACTCCAAGATGACCACTCATCTTCAAGAACACTAAGATGCACTCCAAGATGGCCTTGCAAGATCACACTCTCACGATTAGGGTTAGTGTTTCGAAGAGGGGTTAAAGGATGAGGATGAGGCTGACCCTAGAGGGTGTAATGTTCTTTATATAGTGCCACACCCTAAAAATTAGGGTTTAGTGTCTCTGAGCGTACGCTGGGCATACGTCTCCAATCACCTGCGACCATTTACTCCATCTACAATGGGCGTACCCTAGCTTACGCTAGGCGTACTCTTGTGCTGGCCACCTTGCATGAATGGGATCTTCTTGCCACTAATTTCCATTAAGGGCTAAAATTGACAATAATTTCAAAGTGTCATAACTCCTTCATTCTAAGTCCGTTTCCGACGAACTTTATATCCACAAAAAAGGTGGTGGGAAGCCCTACGCTCCCCTCGACACCTCCAAGCCTAAAACCTTCTGGATAAAACCCAGGACCCATAAAAGACCAAATCGCCCCTACCCTTTGGCTTCCAAGACCCCAATCGAGTACTTTCAAATAGGGTGTTACAATGACAATTATGGATCATTAAGTGTTGAACCATGAGATAAGGAAATAGCCATAGTGTGACATCCCCAATTTCACCAGAAAAGACCGATTTGTTTATGCTTTGTTTTTAAAATCAGAGTAAGCGTTTAAAGAAAACTGTTGCAGAATTTGTTCCCAAAACAAAATATGATAAAATTTTATCAAAGCATTTCTTAAAGAAAAGTATTTTCATTATATAACAAAATATGGGGATGTCATGTTCCGATACAGACACATAAGCATAAACAGAACTTACATTTATTTACACTAATGATTTACATCTCCTTTAATCCCTCAGTGAAATATGTCTTCGTATTGATACCTGTGATACAAAGATAACTGAGTGGGTCAGACTTGGGAGCCTGGTGAGCATATAGGGTTTTCAACCCACAATAATACATTTATTATTCAATCATCAAACAATCAATCCAAATACCCATCCCCATATCTCATTTATTTCTTAAGGGTTTACCCTAAGAACCAATTATCCTTCATTCATTCATTCCCAAGGATTTACCTAAGGAATTGGCACGAAGTCCATTGCTGCCAACGTTTATCTATCAGATACTAAATCCATAGCTATCAGGCGCTAACTCCATAGTCACCAAGGTTTACTCAACAGGCACGAAGTCACATCGTCACCAAGGTTTATCAAATAGGCACGAAGTCGCATCGTCACCAAAGCTTATTCAATAGGCATGAAGTCGCATCGTCACCAAGGCTTACTCAATAGGCACGAAGTCGCATCGTCACCAAGGCTTACTCAATAGGCACGAAATCGCATTGTCACCCAGGCTTACTCAATAGGCACGAAGTCGCATCGTCACCAAGGCTTACTCAATAGGCACAAATTCGCATCGTCACCAAGGGTTACTCAATAGGCACGAAGTCGCATAGTCACCAAGACTTACTCAATAGGCACAGAGTCGCATTGTCACCAAGGCTTACTCAATAGGCACGGAGTCGCATCGTCACCAAGGCTTACTCAATAGGCACGGATTCGCATCGTCGCCAAGGCTTACTCAATAGGCACGAAGTCACATCGTCACCAAGGCTTACTCAATAGGCACGAAGTCGAATCGTCACCAAGGCTTACTCAATAGGCACGAAGTCGCATCGTCACCAAGACTTACTCAATAGGCACGAAGTCGCATCGTCACCAAGGCTTACTCAATAGGCACGACGTCTCATAGTCACCAGGGTTTATACAATAGGCACTACGTTGCATAGTCACCAGGGTTTATACAATAGGCACTACGTCGCATAGTCACCAGGGTTTACAAAATAGGCACTATGTCGCATAGTCACCAGGGTTTACAAAATAGGCACTACGTCTCATAGTCACCAAATATTTCATCTACCCATGTTCTATCCAACATATTTGTAGATATAAAATACATATAAGGTTTAAATAACTAAAAACATGTATAACACATAGCACGTATTTCATAGCAAATAATTCATATTTATGTGTTAGAAGAAAGTAACTACACGCTCACTTGATCAGAAGATGATTGGACAGCACTACGACTTGTAGAAGTAGTATTCTTCGGTGAAACCGACAGATCTTCACAAAAACCGGGTTTCTCGCGGGCAGAGCTTCGACTTGGAAATTTCACTTCTTAGGATCTTCGGGTCTTCGGGACTTGCTTCGGGGCTCATAAATGATATCGAGGCTTCGGGGTATCGCTTGCATGAAAATCGATGCAAAATAGGAGAGAGAGAGAGAGAGAGAAAGAGAGAGAGAGAGAGAGAATAGAAATTAGCAAAGAAACTCGGTTGCCCTAGCAAGGTATTTATAGGGGCTGAAACTGGGATTACGCTAAACATAATTCTCCGGTTACGCTGGGCGTAACTCAGATAAGTCCGATGACTCCCCCCCTTCGGATAATATCAGATTTTATATTTAAATTAAATATTTTAATTATTTTATAAACTTCAAAAATTCGTATCTTCCTCATAAGAGCTACGTTTTTTACGTTCTTTATATCCCCGTGTAGGTGAGACTACGCTCTACAACTTTCTTTTAGACCCCGTCGGCTAATTTTGAATTTATTTTTACTATTTATTTTTAGTAGGCCGGGACAGGAAAACTCCGTTATAAATTCATAACTTCTTCATCCGACGTCCGTTTTCGTTTGTCTTTTTATCATTGCACTACTAATAACGAGATCTTCGATTTTCGTTTAGATTGTTTCGACCAAAAATCACTCGATCTCAAGTTCGAGTTTCGGGTTGTATACTGCTAACCTGGAACTTAGAAAAATCCTAACTTCCTCATACGAAGTCGGATTTTGGCGTTCTTTTTATGCACACTCACGGTTTAACGAACTCTATGACTTTTGTTTAGATCGCTAAGGCTAAATATCAATCTAACATAAATTCACGATTTACGTCACGCTGTGTCGTATCGGTTCTGTCGCGAAACTTCAACAGGTCATAACTTCTTCGTTATAACTCGGATTTCGACGTTCTTTATATGTATGGAATCCTTGTAACCTATACTACAACTTAGTTAAGATTAATCATTCTAAATAATCTTCTATCAAAAAGTCATTTTTGACGCCTATCTTCTCTAAATTGACTAGCCATAATCTACGGGCGTTACACATATACCATAGTCACTCAACCTACCATTCTGAATCCAACCCAAATTAAACAAGAAGTAGCTAAAACCAGCATCTTAGGAACAGACTCAAAATCAAACCAACTTAGAAGTGGACGACCATTGAAGGAGATTGAAGGTTCAACAGATGGTGCATTAGTTGATGTTGAAGAAACCAATCAACATAAACCATAAGATAAGGAGACAACAACAGTTACTCTTGATACCATTTTGAATCCACAACAGATAAAACAAACGACACTTAAACCAAAATCTAATAAATAGACACATAAGCACTACTATTCATAAGTGTATCCATTTAAGGTGCAGGTTCAACAGTTGGTGCACCAAGGCCAACTAAAAGAGAATTGAATAGGAATTAAACCAATATTTTGCGTTTTGAAGACACCGTGTAGATATGGAAGGATGATGGAATCTAAAACATTGTGTTAAAATGAATGGAACGAATTGTATCAATGAAGACGATATCGGACAAATCTTTTGTGTCTTACAAAGTGCTTGAAGACCATACTACCATCTGGAACATTGACATTCCAAAAATAGGAAAATTTGTATACCACAAAGATCAATTATCTAAAATTCTCTTATGTGTAACACCAGTTTTAGGTAAATTCTTCCTTGGTGTTTTTTGGCATTTAAGACTTTAAAACTGGGGTTTTGGGTGGGCACGACGTGGTAGGGATGGCACCACGACATGGGCTCACCCGATGTGAATCACACCATCTTTTGGTTGCCATGACGTGGCAACCTTCTATTGTGTAAAACCCTAATTTATGGGGTTTGTGCCCCTATTTAATGGATGTGAGAGCTAGGGTTTTCTCACCCTCAGCCTCCATCACATCCTCTCAACCTAAAAGCAACCCTAGCCTCCAATGTTGACATTTTAAGCTCTTTTTGTGTTTTGTGGTGCCTCGAAGAAGAAGAAGAAGAAGAAGAATAAGAAGAAGAAGAAGAAGGTGTTCGTGGTGTATAGATCTAACAAGCTAGCCTCTCCATCATCTCATTTCACACATTGTGGACCCTTGTAAGTCCACTTGCTTCTATCTTTTGTGTGCTATCCCCTTGGATCTAGGTTTAGAAGCTTATCTTTCATGATTCTTGGTGTTATAAATGGATGGATTCCATAAAGTTGCTAACTTTATGAATCCTTGAGGTCCCTTTGAGGTCATATGTTCTAGATCTAGTGTTTCATGAAGAATGGATTTCATGTATAAGTTTGAGCTCATTTCTTCCATTTTTGTGACCTAGCTTGGGAAAGACATGCATTTGTAACGCCTGTGTTTCCGGGCTTGCCATTTTTAGCAATGTAATAGTCTAGGTTAACCTCTGTAACCCGTTTTGAAATAATAAAGATTGTATTATTTGAGTATTATGTGTTTTGTGCTTAATTGCTTAATTATGTGGTTTGATTAATTAAGAATAAAAATAAGCGTCAAAATTTAAGTGTAAAATAAACTTAATATCTTTGAATAATGTTGTAGTAGTTGAAACGAGGTTTCCAAATATATATATATAGAACGCCCAAATCTGACTTCGTATGAGGAACTTATGATTTATCGAAGTTTCGGCTTAGCGGTGTGCAGACCGAAATACTCGATTTGAGATCGAGCGGTTTTTAGTCGAAACAATCTAAACGAGGATCGAAGGTCTCGTTGTTGGTATCGAAGCGATAAAAAGTTAGGCGAGAACGGACGTCAAATGAAGAAGTTATGAATTTATAACGAAGTTTTTCTGTCGCGGCCTATTAAAAATAAATAATAAAAATAAAGTCAAAGTTAGCCGACGGAGTCTTATCGAAAGTTGTAGAGCGTAGTCTCACCTTCGCGTGGATATAAAGAACGTCGAAAACGGAGTTCGTATGAAGAAGATATGAATTTCCGAAGTTTATTAAATATTTTGTAATTAAATTTAATCTTTAATTCCGGTATTATCCGAGGACGAGTCATCAGACTCATCCGAAGTACGCCCCGTGTACACCGAAGATGTCGACACTCGCAGCAAGTGGCTTCGGATGACGAACGCAGTGACGATTTCGGACCAGTACGCCCCGCGTACTCCGAGGCTCCAGCCTCCTATAAATAGGATCCGAAGGCAGCCGATTCTTTTGTTCATTTTCTCTCTTCTCTCTCCCGTTTTGCATCGTTTTGCGTGCCAGAAATACCCCGAAGCCCCGGTATCATACTCAAGCCCTGAGGCAAGTCCCGAGATCCCGAAGATCCCGAGAAGTGCGGTTCCCGAGCCGAAGCTCTGCCCGCGAGAAGTTCGATTTTTGGGAAGATCTTTCAGATCTGCTGAGGATTACTACTTCTGCAAGTCGTAGTGCTGTCCGATCATCTTCTGATCAAGTGAGTGTGTAGTTACCTTCTTCTAACACATTATTATAAAGTATTTTATATAAAATACGTGCTATATGTATATATTTTGTTGTTATATGTGTGAATGTATATTCACTCTCTTCTATCTCATAGATATGATTTATTCTCTATGAGATATGTGTTATGTGTGTGTGTGCCTCATCTGTTATGTGGATTATGTGTTGATTAAAGCATGCTATACAGGTTTTTAAACTATGTATAAAAATGTATATTTTTATCTACTAATATGTTAGGTAGAACATGGGTAGATAGTTGGTGTGTAATAAACAGATGAGAGGCCTCGTTGTTGTTTGATTTAGTCATCTAGTGGAGTTTAGATGACGACCACTGACTATTCTAGACAGTCTTGTGGAAACATTAGCAGGTTCGCCACCTGTAGGTGTTAATGAACTTGGGTGTTCATTCGTTGTACTCCAACCCCCTCATGGTTGCCTTATTTGACTTATATTGCTGAGGTACCCCCGAAGCATGTGTTGTCGCCCCGATGAAATATTCTTATACTAGGTCCCTTATGTTAGTTGTCTTAGGGACATAAAGTGAGAATAACGGGAATGGGTAATTGTGTTATTGTTGGTTGGTAAAAATTAAATATGATTATTTATTGTGGGTTGAAAACCCTATATGCTCACCAGGCTTCCAAGCCTGACCCACTCAGTTTTATTTGTATTACAGGAAGTGGCGCGAGGGCATGAGATGGATGAACCATCAGTTGTTTTGTTTACAAGTCTGTATATGTATATATTTGTTGAATGACTTGTAATGTTATCGTTTATTCTTATTGGTCTGTATCGGAACATGACACCCCGAGTTTTGATTATATAATGAAAAATACATTTCTTTTATGAAATGCTTTGATAAACATTGTTTTATCATGTTTTGTTTTTGGGAACAAATTCCGCAACTCTTACAAATCAAAAGGATTTACTCTGAAATTAATTTAAAAGCATAAATGAAATCGGTCTTTTCTGGCCGAGATTTTGGGGATGTCACAGCATTGGACATGCATGTATATAAAACAACA
This sequence comes from Lactuca sativa, assembly GCF_002870075.4. Lineage (NCBI taxonomy): Eukaryota > Viridiplantae > Streptophyta > Magnoliopsida > Asterales > Asteraceae > Lactuca > Lactuca sativa. The sequence continues at coordinate 12,484,574 of NC_056623.2, forward strand.
TTTTTATGATTCATTGGGTGCAAGAAAGTGTTCTGGAAAGTATGAGTGGGTATCTTGAAGGATTAAGAGCTTAATACATTAAGTTGGTCAGAACAGGTTCCACGACGTGGTGGTTTGGCCACCACGATGTGGCGATAGGTAATCTGACGATTATTTTGTCGTGAGGCTACCACGACGTGGCAGATGCTTGGCCACGACGTGGTGGCCAGCTAAGTTGAATTTTGGTAGTTGACTTTGACCATTGAGCATTGAATTTTTTACCAAGTTGACTTTTGTTCAACTTGAGGGTTTTTAGGCTATAGATTGAGTATGTAACTATGATTGTTGTATAGGTGACTTGTAGCACCAGTCTTTGTTCCATGAGAGTTGTGTTGTTGTCTGCTAGCCTACGAAGTGAGTTTATTACTATACTTTTTACTACAATATGTATCCTTGTGTGTAAGATATTGTTATGATGTAGTGATTTGTTAGTATGGTAGATCTGTTATGATTACATGTGTTTGTTGGTTATTATTTCTTTGTTTGCATATGTTGACATGTTGTGGTTGGGTTGAGGCGGTCTTGCTCTATGTTGTAGGCCAAGATACTCGGTGGGTCCAGTTGATACTATAGGCCCAATGAGAGCGGTCCAACCCAATGTTGTAGGCTCAGGAGAGCGATCCATCTATATTTATGGAATTTAGGTTAACAAACAAAAATAAAACCCTTAAGTTTGCATGCAACCTAAATAGGATCTATGTTTTCTCTATTGAACATATAACTAAGAACATCAAACAAGAACCCTAGAAACCCGAAGGTATTTTCGAAATACCTAAGAAAAGGATTAGGGTTACATACCTTTTAGTTGTTATAGAAAACAACTGGAAATCCTCTTATTGATCTTTTGGAAGCAAGCACCACAAGCTTCATGCCTCCAATGGAATCACACCCAAACTAGCAAGAGGATAATATAGGAGAGAGGAGAGGGAGGCAAGATTTCGTCCAAGCCTTGGTAAAAAAAAAGGAGTCATGAAATCAAGGGGCTAGGAGGCTCCTTATATAGTTAAGGAAACTTGGTGCCAAAGCTAGGGTTTGAGGGATATACCCTAGATCCTTTGCTTAGTGACCAAGCAGCTCAAACCCCTTTTCCAAGGGGCTTTGGATGAAATCTCCTAGGGTTTCCCTAGATATTTTATTCCACCTCTTTCAAGAGGTTCTAGAGTCTTCCTTCCTCAACTATCAATAAATAACCAAATAGTCCCTATATTTTAATTAATCCAATTAATCCCAAAATTAATTCTAGTTAATTGCTGCTTAATTATTAATTAATAATATTATTTCTAATATATTATTTTCATAACACATTAATAAACCATTTATTTAATTTATTAATCACATAATAAATTAATCTCTCTCTCTCTCTCTCAAAAAATCATCATGTACAATTGATATGTTTGAGGGCAACCCAAAAGGACTATGTTACTATCAATTCAAGTATATACCAGTTTTAGTTATGGGATTAGAAAACTAATCCAATAGTCTCTCACTTAGATAAGTCTATAACTATAATTTCAAGTATAACTTTTGAATCGATCAACAAATTGTAGCTTCCAAAAGTTGATATCGAACTCTGACTCAGTCAGTTACGTGTCCTAAGATAAGTGATCATATAATACTCTGTTCTGGAAGATATCATTCAAACATGAGACATGGAATATAATCAATCTCATTGTCTAATACTTTGTTTCCCATTTATGATTTGTGATGATATAGGACTTTTAATTGAAGACATCAATTTAATCCTAGCTAGGCCCAACACTATAAGTCAACACCAAATCACCGAGGGGCCCAAAGACATCGCTTTTCCTGTTAGGGCAAAAGAAATGAATAAACTTTGGCTCATATGCTTGCACCATTTACTCATCAAATCATGCACAACAATACGTTTTATAACATCAAGTTACTGATGTGTTTATGCATTATCAATGCACAACCGACATCTAACTACAACTCATATATCTATGTTTTAAGATTATAAGATATTATCATTCCAGAATTACTCGTGATAAATTCCATGAAGTAATTCTCTCAGCGTGGGTTTATCCAATACTTAAATATCCATTTCTAAGTACTCATGAACATTGCAGCAATACCATTTCTATGTTTAAAACTATTTAGACATTCTACATTTCAATTCATGACAGTCTTAATTCACTACTTACTTCCAAAAGTACGAACGGATGTGGAATTTCGAATAATCAAATCATTCAGAAAGCGAAACATGCAAAGTGAAATACAATAATAAACTAATTAACTATGGTCTCAAACCAATTGAAAATAAATAATCTCTATTATTTAATTACCATAATGATTACGACTTTATTCATTGTATAATGTTTCGACTAATCAACTAACCACTTCAATTAAAAAACATTAGTTATGCCATTTTATGACTTCTCAACCGATACTGTCATGCTCGCTAAACAGCGCAACTAAACCCACCGAAGCACTTCCTAGGCTTTCCTATGTTTCCAATCTCACCCTGCCATCAGCTACTAAAGAACTCCCCATAATGTCAGTTGCCCACCTCATGAATACAATCACATGCAACAAAGCTTAGATAATCCTTTGAGTAAAAGACTCATCCATACAATGGTTAAACTCAGACGAGAGCTATGTAATACGGTCAAATTTGTCACTCTGAGTTTATCCAACCTCTGTCACATGTGACTTGATATATTCACTTAATAACTAACTCACATCATTTAGGAGTTCCACAAAGCACAAAGCAAACAACATTTGTGCAGTAAGATTCCAATCCATAGAATAATCAAGAACATCCAATCTCTCATACCACAACTCCTGCTAGGAACTTCCACTTTACGCATACAAATTATACCCAATCTAGCATCTCATGCTTCCTAGGTTACAAGGCATCACATATCAGGCCAATCTATCACTGATTGATCAAAACTAGCATACAAGTTTACAAGCTCATACAATATGCATACAAGGCATATCTCCTAGCATTTTATCATGAAAATATTGAGCAGATCCTTAGCCCTAACTAGCATGCGATTCATAGATTCATAATGCAAATCATATCAGATAACATGTATGGGTATTTCGGGAAAAACTTACTTGACCTCGGTCGATTGCATGCACCACACCTTTTCTTGTATTAGAAAACCATTTTCTTTAAATAATTTCTTTTTGAAAAACTTTACCAAACCCTCAATTTGAGTTCAGACACACCCGAGAGTATGTCTGAATCTCTCAAACCAAGGTTCTGATACCAACTTGTAACATCTCCAAAATAAGACCCAAAATTTTTTCATTTTTATATTTATAAAACAGTAAACCATATCATTGTCATAAAACCAAGGTAATCAAATTTTATCAATACATCATCATTATCATAGTAAATCACAAAATGCAGAATCGATTGGGGTGTGTTCTACAATCATCCCATGCTCTTCTCTTTGAAACTAGAAGTACCTGAAACATAAACTGAAAATCATAACCACAAAGTTTAGTGAGTTCCCTAAAATTCCACATACCATACTGTAACGCCCGTGTTTCTGGGATTGCCATTTTTAGCAATGTAATAGTCTAGGTTAACCTTTGTAACCCCAATTTGAAATAATAAAAATGTATTATTTGTGAATTATGTGAATTATGTGATTTATGTGTTTATTTTCTTAATTATTATAATTTAATGAATTAAGAATATAATAAGCGTCAAAATTAAAGTGTGAGATAAGCCCGATATCTTTGCATAAAGTTGTAGTGGTTGAAACAAGGATTCCGGAGATATAAGGAATGCCAAAATCCGAGTTATAACGAAGAAGTTATGACCTGTCGAAGTTTCGCGACAGAACCGGCACGACGTCGAGTGACATAAAATATGAATTTAAGATAGAGCGATATTTAGCCTTAGCGATCTAAACGAAAGTCGTAGATTTCGTTAAACCGAGAGCGTGCATAAAAGGAACGCCCAAATCTGTCTTCGTATGAGGAAGTTATGATTTTTCTAAGTTTTGACTTAGCAGTATGCAGCCCAAATACTCGATTTGAGATCGAGCGGTTTTTAGCCGAAACAATCTAAATGAGAATCGAAGATCTCGTTGTTAGTAGCGAAACGATGAAAAGTTAGGCGAGAACGGACGTCAGACGAAGAAGTTATGAATTTATAACGAAGTTTTTCTGTCCCGGCCTTCTAAAAATAAATAATAAAAATAAAAGTCAAAATTAGCCGACGGAGTCTGAATGAAAGTTGTAGAGTATGGTCTGACCTTCGCGTGGATATAAAGAACGTCGAAAACGGAGCTCATATGCGAAAGTTACGCAATTTAGAAGTTCGACGAGTCAATTACGCCCTGCGTAATTGAGTACGCCCCGCGTACTCAGTCGGATGCAACTTGTCTGACCAATACTCGAGTGCCACCAGTCGACGCACGCAGTGATGTCAAAGTACGCCCCGCGTAACCGAGTACGCCCCGTGTACTGAGTACGCCCTGCGTAATTTGAGATTACGCCCCGCGTAATCCCAGACCCTCAGCCTATAAATAGAACTCGAAATCAGCCATTTTCTCTTGTTCAAACTCTTCCCTCTCTCTAAGTTTTGCCTCGATTTGCGTGCCAATCATATCCCAAAGCCCCGGTATCATTCACGAGCCCCGAAGCAAGATCCGAATCCCCGAGGATCCCGAAGAGCGTTATTCCCGAGCCGAAGCTCTGCCCGCGAGGAGTTCGATTTTGGTGAAGATCTTCCAGATCTATCGAAGTATACTACTTCTATAAGCCGTAGTGCTGTCGGATCATCTTCTGATCAAGTGAGTGTATAGTCCCTTTTCAATACGCGATATTATACAAGTAATTTTTAAACGTATTTAAGAATACGGGATGTGAGTGTGTAGTTATTTTCTTTCCAACGCAATATTATGAAGTATTTAATATAAAATACGTGCAACGTGTAAATATTTTGTGGTTATATGTGTGAATGTATATTCACTCTCTTCTATCTCATAGATCTGATATATTCTCTATGAAATACGTGTTATGTGTGTATGCCTCATCTGTTATGTGGAATATGTATTGATTAAAGCATGCTATACAGGTTTTTAAACAATGTATAAAAATGTATATTTTTATCTACTAATATGTTGGGTAGAACATGGGTAGATAATTGGTGTGAAATAAACCGATGAGAGGCCTCGGTGTTATTGGTGTTATTCTAGTCATTCAGCAGAGTATGGATGACGACCACGGACTATTCTAGACTGTCCTGTGGAACACTAGCAGGCTCATTACCTGTAGGTGTTGTGAACGACGTGTTCACCGGTGTACTCTATCCCCCACATGGTTGCCTTTAGGACACTTATTGTTGCGGAAGCCCCTCTGCAGTAATGTCCGTCCCGATGAAAATCCTGAAATAAGTTCCTTATAATAGACGTTATTTTTAGGAACGTAAGGTGAGGATAACGGGAATGGGTAATCGGGTTTATTGTTGATTGTTGTAATTAATTATAATTATTGTGGGTTTGAAAACCCTATATGCTCACCAGGCTCCCAAGCCTGACCCACTCAGTTGATTTGTATTACAGGAAGTGGCGCAAGAGCTTAAGATGGGCGAATCATCAAGTTGTTTTGTTTACAAGTCTGTATATGTGCATATTTGTTGAACGACTTGTAATGTTATCGTTTATGCTTTATGATCTATATCGGAACATGACATCCCGACTTTTGATTATGAAATGAAATCATATTTCTATATGAAATGTTTTGATATATATCTATTTTATCATGTTTTGTTTTTGGGAACAAATTCCGCATCTCTTTTAAAATCAAACGGATTTACTCTGAAAATGTTTAGAAAGCATAAATGAAATAGGTCTTTTCTGGCCGAGATTTTGGGGATGTCACAGTTGGTATCAGAGCATTAGTTTAAGCGAACTAGGAATTTGTAGGATTTCTAGACTTAAACTTAGTATGCTAAGTGGAGATTGTGAGATGTGTGTCTGATAAATTTTAGACACGAGCACTAGTTTATTTTAGGAGAGTTGCCTAAAATGCTTTTATGTGCTAAATGTTTTATGTTGCCATATATGATATTATTTGTTCGGATCTACGGTTTGTTGCCAACCGGATCTGAAGGTTTATGTGTTTAGGATTCTAAGCGTATGTATACGATATTAGAACTAGCATGTAATCGTTTGGAGTAATAAGGTGAAATTATTCGGTGTGTAGATAAAAAAATGGTGAGAACAAGAAGCGGAGTTGGAAATGCTGATGAAAACAGGAATCAACCGCCTGTAATTCAACAAGTACCTGTCGTAGCTGATGCACCTGAGCCGATAACAATGGCTGGTGTACAAATGATGATTCAAATGATGTTGGATCGTCAGATGGAAGAAACCAGACGCCTGCTTAGGCAGAATCGTGAAGAACCGTCAATTCAAGCGGAAGAGCCCGAGGAGAATGGAGGGCAGTCTGAAGGAGAAAACTTTAGTGGGATCATTGGTCAAGACGAACAACCAGTGGTTAGACGCAATAACCAGTATGGAGGAAATGATGGTCGTGGGTGCAAGTATAAGGATTGCATGGCATCCAAACCACCATGTCTATCCGGAAGCCCGACGCCGGTACAAGTTATGGACTGGGTCTCCGAAATGGAGACTATGTTTGAAAGTTGCGAATGCAGCAACAGGCAGAAGACCGCTCTTGCGATCCCTCTGCTAAAATCTGGCGTGTTGAGTTGGTGGAAGCTGTTAGCTGACTCTATGACCAAGGGAGAAGCAAGCAAAATGTCTTGGGAATACTTTGTGGAACAACTAAAACTACAATACTGCTCCGAGCAGGACCTTCTGGAAATCAGTAATGAGTTTCAGAATTTGAAGAAAGGGAAATTGAGCGTTACTGAATACGCTGCAAGTTTCACAGAAAAGATGAAGTTTATCCCATATTTGGTGCCTACGGAACTCTCTAAGGTCAACAAGTTTGCCCTTGGACTACCAGCGGACTATGGTCCAATGGTTAAGCAAGCAACCACATTGAAAGCCGCCATCTGGGCTGCTAGAAATGTTGAGACCCAGATCAGGGAAAAAGGTCTGGAAAGGTCAGAGGTTGGTGAGAAGAAGAAAATCGATGAATTTTCAGGGTCCAGCAAGAAAAGTAAATTCTCGAAGTCTAGTTCGAGAGGAAGTGGAGGAAAGGTAGAGGCGAAATGGTGCGACAAGTGTAAGAAAAAGCATCATGGGAAGTGTGGCGGGGAAACCACATGCTTCAAATGTGGAAAGCTAGGGCATTATGCCAATGACTGCACCTTCACCAAGAATGTTTGTTATGGTTGTGGTGAGGAGGGGCACATCTCAAGGGATTGTCCGAAAAAGAAGGAAGCAGCAAGACCTAACATTCCGCCAAAGCCAAAGGCGAGAGCATTCCAGATGACACTGGAAGCTGCTAAAGATGAAGCTGATGTCGCTTCAGGTACCTTTCTCGTTAACAAAATGTCTGCCCAGATTTTATTTGATTCTGGAGCCAACTACTCCTTTATATCGCATGAATTTGGTAGAAAACTAGCTTTGCCTGTTGATAGACTAGATAATGCTTTATTAGTCGAAGTTGCTAGTGGCAAGTTTGTACCTGTTAGCCATCGTATGAAAAACATCTTAATTGATCTGAATGGAAATAAGTTCCACGAGGAATTATTGCCTATCGAACTTAACGGTTTCGACATCGTTTTGGGAATGGATTGGCTTAGCGCCAATGATGCCGAAATTTTATGCAAGAAGAAAATAGTGAAAGTGAACCCGCCTGGGAAGGAATCGTTTATGGTGTACGGAGATAAACGCAGAGTAAACTCTGGAATCATTTCTCTAATGAAAGCCAGAAAATGTTTGACCAAGGGGTGTACATCATACTTAGCATTTGTGATCGATGCTAAGAAGGAAAAGAAGGTGATGCAAAATATTCCTGTTGTGTGTGATTATCCGGAAGTATTTCCCGAAGATCTTCCTGGATTACCGCCCGATCGACAAGTAAAATTTCGTATCGACTTGTTGCCCGGAACAACGCCAATTGCAAAAGCACCTTATCGATTAGCACCGACGGAGATGAAGGAGCTAATGATGCAACTTCAGGAGTTATTGGACAAAGGTTTCATAAAACCTAGTTCATCACCCTGGGGAGCTCCGGTGTTATTCGTAAAGAAAAAAGATGGAAGCATGAGGATGTGCATTGATTACCGAGAGCTGAATAAGGCAACAATAAAGAATAGATATCCGTTGCCAAGGATTGATGACCTATTCGATCAACTACAAGGTTCAAGTTATTTTTCAAAGATCGACCTGAGGTCAGGATATCATCAGCTGAAAGTAAGGGAGCAGGATATAGAGAAGACCGCATTCAGAACGCGATATGGACACTATGAGTTCTTGGTTATGTCGTTTGGACTAACCAATGCTCCAGCAGCATTCATGGATTTGATGAACAGAGTTTGTAATCCGTTCCTTGATAAATCTGTGATAGTGTTCATAGATGACATTCTGATTTATTCAAAAAGCCAAGAGGAGCATGGCAGATACTTACGAGAAGTGTTAGAAGTCTTGAAGAAGGAGAAGTTGTATGCGAAATTCTCCAAATGTGATTTCTGGATTCGTGAAGTCCAATTTTTGGGTCATGTGGTCAACCAAGAAGGGATAATGGTTGATCCAGCGAAGATCGAAGCTGTGATGAAGTGGGAACAACCGAAAAGTCCCACGGAGATCCGAAGCTTTTTGGGATTAGCCGGATATTACCGAAGGTTTATCCAAGGCTTTTCTTCGATCGCTAGTCCATTAACAGCTTTGACCCATAAAGGAGCTATTTATGCTTGGAATGATAAGCATAAAGAAGCATTCGAGAAGCTAAAGAAGAAACTATGCGAGGCACCGATACTTTCTCTACCCGATGGAGTTGAAGACTTCGCTGTTTATAGCGATGCGTCTGGGGTTGGATTGGGTTGCGTTTTGACCCAAAGGGATAAGGTGATCGCATATGCGTCTCGACAGCTGAAAGAGCACGAAAAGAACTACCCGACTCATGATTTGGAGTTGGCAGCGGTAGTTTTCGCACTGAAAATATGGAGGCATTACCTCTATGGCACAAAGTGCAAACTTTTCACTGATCATAAGAGTCTCCAATATCTCTTTAGTCAGAAAGAATTGAATATGAGGCAACGACGCTGGCTGGAATTACTTAAGGACTACGACTGTGAGATACTTTACCACCCCGGTAAGGCCAATATTGTTGCTGATGCTCTCAGTCGGAAGGTCAATCTTGAAAAGAAAAGGCCAAGAGCGTTGAGAATTGAAGTTGTCTCGACTATTTTGGAAAGTATAAAGAAAGCTCAAAGCGAAGCTTCTGAGAAAAATGATCGAAAGGAGGAACGTTTGGGCAAAACGTTGGTGTTCGGTGTAAACAGTCACGGACTGAAGGTGTTCCAAGATCGGATTTGGATACCTAAGACAGGAGGAGTAAGAGATCTTCTGATGGAAGAAGCTCACAAAACCATGTACTCGATTCATCCCGGTAACACAAAAATGTATAGGGACCTGAAACCCTATTATTGGTGGCCGACGATGAAGCTCGACATTGCGAAGTATGTGGCCGAGTGTGTAACCTGTGCAAGAGTCAAGGCACAACATCAGAAACCATACGGGAGTTTAGAACCATTACCTGTGCCTATGGGTAAGTGGGAAGACATTGCTATGGATTTTGTCACTAAACTGCCCAGAACAAAAAGTGGTCACGACATGATTTAGGTGGTCGTCGATCGATTCACTAAGAGTGCGCATTTCATAGCAACAAAGGAGAAATGGTCTATGGAAAAGCTTGCGAATTCTTACGTGAAGGAAATTGTGAGGCTTCACGGTGTTCCGTTAACAATTGTGTCGGATCGTGATAGTCGTTTCACCTCACGATTTTGGAAAAGTCTACAAGAGGAATTGGGTACCAAATTGTGTTTAAGTACAGCTTACCATCCGCAGACTGATGGTCAGAGTGAAAGAACGATACAAACACTTGAAGATATGCTGAGAGCGTGTACCTTGGAATTCCTAGGTAATTGGGATGAACATTTACCTTTGGTAGAATTTTCCTATAATAATAGTTTTCACTCGAGCATAAAGATGGCACCTTATCAAGCATTGTATGGACAGAAGTGTCGTACGCCGTCTTGTTGGCTTGAGGCTGGGGAAAAGCAGTTTATGGGACCGGAGATAGTCCATCAAACGGCTGAAAAGTTGAGAATAATTAGGGAAAGAATGTTAGCAGCTCAGGACCGTCAAAAGAGCTATGCTGACAAAAAGCGAAGACCGATGACTTTTGAAGTTGGAGATTCGGTTTTGCTTAAAGTCTCGCCGTGGAAGGGACTTATAAGATTTGGTAAAAGGGGAAAGTTAAGTCCAAGGTTTATTGGACCGTTTAAAGTTCTTCAGAGGATTGGGAACCAAGCTTACAAGCTCGAACTACCAAAAGAACTGAATGGAATTCATAACACTTTCCATGTGTGTTATTTGAGGAAGTTCACGGGAGAAGTTCCCGACATAATTCCACTTTCGGAGTTGAGGATCGATGAGAACAAAAGGTTGATTGAGGAACCGGAGGCAATCGTTGACCGAAAGACTAAGAAATTGCGACGTAAGATGGTTGAGTTAGTGCTTGTCCAATGGAAACACACGAATGGGTCGAATCTCACCTGGGAGACGGAGAGTGACATGATGAGTCGCTATCCGCATTTGTTTGCTGGTGTGTGATTCCGGGGACGGAATCATTCTAAGGTGGAGAGAATTGTAACGCCCGTGTTTCTGGGATTGCCATTTTTAGCAATGTAATAGTCTAGGTTAACCTTTGTAACCCCAATTTGAAATAATAAAAATGTATTATTTGTGAATTATGTGAATTATGTGATTTATGTGTTTATTTTCTTAATTATTATAATTTAATGAATTAAGAATATAATAAGCGTCAAAATTAAAGTGTGAGATAAGCCCGATATCTTTGCATAAAGTTGTAGTGGTTGAAACAAGGATTCCGGAGATATAAGGAATGCCAAAATCCGAGTTATAACGAAGAAGTTATGACCTGTCGAAGTTTCGCGACAGAACCGGCACGACGTCGAGTGACATAAAATATGAATTTAAGATAGAGCGATATTTAGCCTTAGCGATCTAAACGAAAGTCGTAGATTTCGTTAAACCGAGAGCGTGCATAAAAGGAACGCCCAAATCTGTCTTCGTATGAGGAAGTTATGATTTTTCTAAGTTTTGACTTAGCAGTATGCAGCCCAAATACTCGATTTGAGATCGAGCGGTTTTTAGCCGAAACAATCTAAATGAGAATCGAAGATCTCGTTGTTAGTAGCGAAACGATGAAAAGTTAGGCGAGAACGGACGTCAGACGAAGAAGTTATGAATTTATAACGAAGTTTTTCTGTCCCGGCCTTCTAAAAATAAATAATAAAAATAAAAGTCAAAATTAGCCGACGGAGTCTGAATGAAAGTTGTAGAGTATGGTCTGACCTTCGCGTGGATATAAAGAACGTCGAAAACGGAGCTCATATGCGAAAGTTACGCAATTTAGAAGTTCGACGAGTCAATTACGCCCTGCGTAATTGAGTACGCCCCGCGTACTCAGTCGGATGCAACTTGTCTGACCAATACTCGAGTGCCACCAGTCGACGCACGCAGTGATGTCAAAGTACGCCCCGCGTAACCGAGTACGCCCCGTGTACTGAGTACGCCCTGCGTAATTTGAGATTACGCCCCGCGTAATCCCAGACCCTCAGCCTATAAATAGAACTCGAAATCAGCCATTTTCTCTTGTTCAAACTCTTCCCTCTCTCTAAGTTTTGCCTCGATTTGCGTGCCAATCATATCCCAAAGCCCCGGTATCATTCACGAGCCCCGAAGCAAGATCCGAAGCCCCGAGGATCTCGAAGAGCGTTATTCCCGAGCCGAAGCTCTGCCCGCGAGGAGTTCGATTTTGGTGAAGATCTTCCAGATTTATCGAAGTATACTACTTCTATAAGCCGTAGTGCTGTCGGATCATCTTCTGATCAAGTGAGTGTATAGTCCCTTTTCAATACGCGATATTATACAAGTAATTTTTAAACGTATTTAAGAATACGGGATGTGAGTGTGTAGTTATTTTCTTTCCAACGCAATATTATGAAGTATTTAATATAAAATACGTGCAACGTGTAAATATTTTGTGGTTATATGTGTGAATGTATATTCACTCTCTTCTATCTCATAGATCTGATATATTCTCTATGAAATACGTGTTATGTGTGTATGCCTCATCTGTTATGTGGAATATGTATTGATTAAAGCATGCTATACAGGTTTTTAAACAATGTATAAAAATGTATATTTTTATCTACTAATATGTTGGGTAGAACATGGGTAGATAATTGGTGTGAAATAAACAGATGAGAGGCCTCGGTGTTATTGGTGTTATTCTAGTCATTCAGCAGAGTATGGATGACGACCACGGACTATTCTAGACTGTCCTGTGGAACACTAGCAGGCTCATTACCTGTAGGTGTTGTGAACGACGTGTTCACCGGTGTACTCTATCCCCCACATGGTTGCCTTTAGGACACTTATTGTTGAGGAAGCCCCTCTGCAGTAATGTCCGTCCCGATGAAAATCCTGAAATAAGTTCCTTATAATAGACGTTATTTTTAGGAACGTAAGGTGAGGATAACGGGAATGGGTAATCGGGTTTATTGTTGATTGTTGTAATTAATTATAATTATTGTGGGTTTGAAAACCCTATATGCTCACCAGGCTCCCAAGCCTGACCCACTCAGTTGATTTGTATTACAGGAAGTGGCGCAAGAGCTTAAGATGGGCGAATCATCAAGTTGTTTTGTTTACAAGTCTGTATATGTGCATATTTGTTGAACGACTTGTAATGTTATCGTTTATGCTTTATGATCTATATCGGAACATGACATCCCGACTTTTGATTATGAAATGAAATCATATTTCTATATGAAATGTTTTGATAAATATCTATTTTATCATGTTTTGTTTTTGGGAACAAATTCCGCATCTCTTTTAAAATCAAACGGATTTACTCTGAAAATGTTTAGAAAGCATAAATGAAATCGGTCTTTTCTGGCCGAGATTTTGGGGATGTCACACATACATACATAAATAAACACATAATGGTTCCCCCCCAGCACCAAGCCCCACTCGGTATACAAATTTGCCAGTCATCAGGCCTCACCTGGCATCGGGCCCATCCTAGTATACATATAACATATAATCATATAAACATACAACAAATGCGATAATCACAAAGATAATAGCGTACAGTATCGTCATCGGTCCTCGCCCGGTAAACATATACACATAACACATGCAAGAGTCACGCAGACAACTAGCATACTAAAATTTCAAAACCATGGACCGGAATTGGTGCCTTCGACCCACTAAACACAGTAATGAAACTCACCTCACACTGCTGAATCCCACAGATAAATCTCTGGCTGGTGGCCTGCAAAAATCCCACACTTATTAATCACAAAATAACATCCAATTAACAATTGGGTCCCGACTCACACTAAGTGTCCAAACTAGGCTAAAATACCTTTTTACCCTTTACCCAACTTGGCCCAAGTCCAAAGCCTAATCCAATTGTCCAAAGGGACCAAATTCCAAAATAATCACCCGATCCCAAATATGGCTCAATTTTCCAAATTGGGTCCAATGCCTTTCGTGAACCTTCATACATGAGAGTCCAATAAAATATCAACAACCCAAAAAAAGAATTTTGATGGCCCAATTAGGCCCAAGAAAACTAAAGTCCAACATGGCCCAAGACCAAGAGCCTAAAAGTCTGAAGCCCAATTTGTATAGTATGTGGGGCGTACTTAGCTTGTACGCTTAGCATACTCGCTTTAGGGCTTGTACACGTAGCATGCCTGCTTGTACGCCCAGTGTACTCCACCAACTTGGCCAACTTCCCATATTTAGCTCTTAATCGATTAAGACTTCAACCCAAACTTAGATCTGACTTCCTGAAGGTGGTGTATCATGTAAAGTTGCCAACTTTATGTGAATGCATGGCTTAATGGGGCTCTAGATCTCAAAAGAGATTAATAAATGACTTAACACATGCATGAAACCAACACCACCATAAAGTTTGCACCTTTATGCTTAAGAAACCCTTAATGTGCCCAGATCTACAATGATAAGCTCCACAAACCTCCTTAGCTCACAAAACCAACCAAAAAAAAGACCAAAATAGCCAAAAGCAAGCCAAGGAATAGATCTATGAAATGAGATGGCAAGCTTTTAACTTTATACCTCAAAAGCCACGAAATGAAGGTGCTAAAGCTAGATCTCAAGGCTCTCCTCCTAAGAATGAGTCTTCAAGCTTCTTCTTCTACCACTTCAAGATGCACAACACCTACCAATGATCAAAACTATAGCTCAAAAGCACCACACAAATGCAAGGGACAAACTAGGGTTTTCAAGGGTATGGAGGCTGGTTAAGCAAGGCCAAAAGAGGCTATCTTATGGTTTATATAGGATAAAAACCCTAAAATTAGGGTTTTAAGACTGCTCACGTACGCTCAAGGTGCTCCACATACGCCTAATGTTAGGCGTGTCAAACCCAACACATAATGGGGTACGATATACTCCAAAAGAATCCTATTATATTGCACTAAAAGGTAGTACAAGGCAAGCAGGGTCGATCCACAAAGACATGGGATAATTAGTCTATACCTCTTTGCGCAAGGTACTATGGTCACTAACAGTAAAGAAGGGGGTTTAGGATAAAATAATTAAAACAAACACTTAAAAACACAAGTAATCAACTGAAAGAGTGAATTAAATCCAGAAAAGGTAAGGACTCCAACCTCATGTATGACAACTTAGCAATGTGATTCCAAGATAACATGATATTTGTTTAATTCTATCTAAGTTGGTACTTGAAAGTGTTAACAAGATCTAACACTTCCCATTCACCACATTAATTAAACAAAACAAGCTCTTTGATTAACCCTAACCTTACTAACCTAATCTAAACACGCTCTTAGAATTAGGTTGAAAGATTGCACTAAACTTTATGTGAATGTTCCCAACAACACCCAATACTCCTCACAAGCTCGGGAGCGTAAGAGTGTGTGAATAAGATTTACACTAAATTCATTCAATGGAAATTAGTTTAGTGCTTGTTACCTGTTCAATTTCACAAAACAATTACGGATTTTGTAAAATAGATAACTTGAATGACCTAACCCTAATTCAAATGGCCAATAAGAATCACAATTAGAATCAAACATTCGATTAAAGCTAAATCAAATTCATTAGATAGAAACTAAGAACAAACATCATGTCATATGATTGAAGTCACTACCAAGAAGTCAAAACATGAAATTGGAGAAACTAGGGTTCTAGCCACACATGGCTAGAGCAAGATCACAAGAATAAAAGATGGAATTAAAGTGCAATTACAACTTACAAATACTAGAAATAATGTTTCCAAATGATTAGTGATCAAACCCTTTGTAAAAACCTTCGAAATCCCCTCTCAAAATATGCTCTGATATGTTGTGTGTGTGTAAAAATGACCATCAACCCGTAATATGAAAGATAGGAAAAACTGCCAAAAGTTGGTTTTTGGGTCGAACACGGTCCGTGTTAAAATAGGCTAAACTGACACGGGCCGTGTTCAGCAACACGCCCAGTATTGATTTGCACTAAACTGACACGCCCCGTGTTCAGAATGGTCAACAGCTCCCATTTTGGTCAAACACGCCCCGTGCTCACTTTTCAGTGTAAATTCAACACGCCCCGTGTACCTCTCTGACTCCAATTCCAAACTTGATTTTTCCAACTTTTTCGTTCTTCGCCCGATCGTCCTGAAATCTTCACCAATGCTTCCCGGCACTTCCCAAAGCGCGTTCCAACCTCCGGTTTACCTGAAAAAGACATAAAAGTGTGCAAATAAGGTTTTTCTAGAGACTAACATGAATATGATGAAATGCAAGAAAAAGGAAGAACAATTGTGCTAAATAGATGCATGAAATAGGACTAAAAGGTGCGCAAAAAGGTGCACAAATAGCACCTAACACCCAACGTACTCCAACTTTCCCGAAGTTGACAATTTTGCCTCCTAGGGACCAATGTTGCAAAACATTACACCCCCAAGGGTCTAAACTGAAAAGTATAATGAATCAAGTGTTACATTTGCCACCTTAAGGCCCAAATCCTTTACACAATCGACTTCCGGCCCACAACCCTGAAATAAGAAACGACAGGAAACATGATGTTATAATTGCTTAGATTGATTTTAGAGAGAGATAAATGTTTTATTATATGACTAATATATTAATTAGAAATAGTTATAATTAATTTATAATTAATCTGAATTATTCTGGAATAAATTATGAGTTAATTAGAATTAATTAAAAGTTGAAGGACTATAACTGTAATGGTTCAAAAGTTGAGCAGATGACAAATTCTAGAACCCTCTTGTGTGAGACGTTTTTTAGGCTCCTTTTGGAGCCTTTTGGAAGCCTTCATAAAGATAATTAAGAAACTAGATAATAACCTTATTTGAAATAATATTATTTTATGTTCAAATTAGGGTTTTAGGTGTTTCCTAATCAGCTATAAATAAGACCTAATACTTGAGGATTTTCGGCCAAGCTTTCTAAGAGACCAAATCCAAAAATTTGCTTCCCCCCCCTCCCTTCTCTCTCTTAAATCTTCTAAGGTTTTGTGTTGTGGGTGTAAACCACTAGATGTTTGCACAAAATTGAAGCTAGTTTTCAAGAGACTATTGGATTGATCTAGTTTGATCAAAGGGTTTGTTTACAATAACAAATCAGAGTCTAAGGTATTTTCTACATTATTAGAAATGTCAAATTGTCTATTTAATCTTATGTAACCCGACATATCCATCTCATCAACTCCTTTCCCACCATTTTTTCTTCGAAACACACATTTTACCGGTTTCATTGTTGACATGGATGCATAGTTTGTATGAGCTGATAAGATGAATATCAAGTTTTATGGTAAGTGTAACATTATATAACTTATCGTATCCATCTCATCAACTCATTTAATGATTAAACGTCCAGGTCAGCAATGAAACATGTAAAATGTATGTTGCAGGAAGAAAATGGCAAAATCACCATTTAATTTTAGTTTGAGACATATTTATAGATTATTGTAAAATAATTGAACTTTAATGGAACCAAGTTAGCAATAAAACTGATAAACCAGAAAAAATGAGCAAATTGTCATTTAATGGTAATTAATGTTTTTTTTTAAATAAACTAGATATGAAACCTGTATATTATACGATTTAATTTAAAAAAAATAAACATTAAAATGTAAACAATAAATATTTTTTAATGTAAAACTTTAAAATAAGAATGGAAGAAACGTATTCATTGCAATTTAATTTTATATACATTATATCTAATACTTTACATATATATAAATATATGACTTTAATTTTAAAAATTAAAACAAACCAGAAATTGACAAGTGAATAATATTTGTTTCAAAAATCTATCCTAATAAATGAAAATCATTTTGCCAAATGTCATCTTCTCATTAAATTTGTCACATGTAATTTTGTAATTTTGTAATTTTTTTAATTAAATTTAAATCCACATATCATTTTGTGGTTTTTTTGAATTAAATCAATCAATATGCCACATAATACTAAATTTATATAAGTAAAGTATTAAATATATTTTAATGTGATAATAAATGCAAAGAATCTTAAAAAATATATAACATATATTAAAATACATTGAATATAATAATAAATTTAATGAATATGACAAAACAATCATTTATATTATGGATGATTTTCTTAATCGTGATTCTATTTATTCATTAGTTGAATATGTTTATTTATTTTGAAATTTTATTTTAATTTTTTTTTAATATTTAAACTTTGATATATTTTTTTAATCAACCCGTGTAATACACGGGTTTCACATCTAGTACCATAAAATAACAAATGTCAAAATTCATGATACATTAACAAGTAGCTAAAAAAAACATTTATTAGAGACCATTTTAATTCATGACTCAGTGGTAAATTATAATAAAATATTAGTAAAATTTATAACATTAATTATTAGAAAAATCTCATTCATCGTTAGATGTTTTGATAGAAACGTAGTTGGTTTACATGTTATATGGAGGACAAAAAGGCACTTTTCCCCCAAATTTGTTCTAGCAGGGGCAGGGCATCGGGTGAAAATGGTGATGTGGGTATTCGGGTACGGTTCATTGATCTGGAAAGCAGGGTTTCACTACGATGATCGCCTTGTTGGTTTCATCAAAGATTATCGTCGCGTCTTCTATCAAGGTCCCACTCTCCTTCTATTTTGATCTTTTCCTTTTTCAATTCAACTTATTGCCTTCATTTATTGATGTGAATGTGATTATGATTTATGGCAGGAAGTACTGACCACAGAGGCACGCCACAGTTTCCGGGAAGAACTGTTACTTTGGAACCTGCACAGGGGGAGGTTTGCGTAAGTCCCTTCAATTCCAATTCCATTTCCACTTTTTTCAGTGAAGTCGTTTCATACTTGGACTTAAAATCCGTTTTCCAGATGGGCGTTGTAAAAGTAATTATTGAGTCTTCAACATACAATTAATCGGTTGAAGCTATGAACATGTGTAGTTAATCTTATAATTAACACAATAGTTGTTTTTATCTTCACAGTCGTCTTGAAAATATTTAGTTTCTTTGTTGATGAATTTCCAACTTGTTATAGTGGGGTGTTGCCTACAAGGTGTCGAGGAAGGAAGATGAAGAAGTGGCATTAACGGTATTGCTAAGTATTAGTAATAGTTTCTAGTCTTCAGCTGTGTTGTTTTTATTTATGGGATAAATGTTGTTGATTTTGTATCTGCAATTCCATGTTGTTGTTGTTCAGTATCTTGAAGTGAGGGAAAAACAATATGACAAGAAGGCATATGTTGATTTCTTCACAGTAGGTTATTTACTTTTCTTTTACTTGTAGATGTTCATATAAATATCATATGTTGTTACAGCCATGACGCAAATATCATGTCATTTATGCATTCAGGAACCATCAGCTTCATCACCCGCTGTTACTGGGGTAATGGTGTAAGTCCCTTAAAGCAAATGCCCATCATGACATGACATGACATGACATAATGTGAGATCATAACCTGCTATTTTTCCTATCCAGATATATAGCATCTCCAGACAAATCCAACAAAAACTACTTGGGACCTGCTACAGTTGAAGAGATTGCCAAGTTTGTGTACTCTTTTAAATCTTTTTTTTTTTTTTTTTTTATATTTTTAATTTCAATCCTACACGAATATATAAATGAAAGTAGGTTGCTATTCAATCATCTGTCTCTTATTTTGATTTCTGAATTATGTTTGATATTGCAGGCAAATTGTCCTTGCAGAAGGACCCTCAGGACCCAACAGAGACTACCTTTTCAACCTTGAGAAGACATTGTTACAGATGGGTAAAAACCTGTTGACTGTTGAGTTGCTTGATGATATATGTAAATCTTTTTAAGGGTAATTTTGTCTTCTTCTTTTTTTAGGATGCAAGGACGAACATGTTATGGAGATTGCTGACAATGCAAGAAAGCTGATTTCAGGCGTTGAAGAGTGAAAACTGAAATCTTGATTAGAATCTGTCATAAACTGCGTATCATTGTTTTTCAGAGTAAACCCATTGTTACATATTCTGAACCAATATCCATTATTGGGTATCGATTCAAACAGGGTACATGAATTTGATTATAGAATTTTTCATGCACATCTATGTCTAAAATAATGAATAAATTCAAACAAATATCCGTATGGTCTTTTTCATTTAGGATATGCAAGGGGCTCTTTTCTTTCATTTATAATTGTTTAATGGGTTAAGCACTTAATCTAGACAGCTATATATGATTACTATTTCTTCCAAAAATTATAAATTTTCAGATGAACAAGCTAATAACATATTTACCCTAAAAAAACTTCTTTATATATATACCTAAAAAAATCTATTTTAAGTAAGTTTCCCCTGAATTTGCAATCTGATTTGCTCATGAGCTTTAAATGCATCACAGCTAAAATCCTGTAAAGCCTTGAAAACTGGAATCAAACCTCCTTTTAAACAGCTGGAAGCAGCATCATGAACTAATTTCACCGCTTCCTTATGTCTCCTCCGTGCTTCTTCCGTCTTCTTTCTTAGCAATCGCAACTCCATTTTCCGATCATCCGCCTCCAAAAATCCCCTTTCCAACGCATCGATTCGAAGATTCTGACGTTTTTCCGAGAAATCCTTCGCAAGTTGCTCGGTTTTGAGCCGTTGATTCAACTCGTCTTCTCGTCTCTCCAACAGCTTCCTCAAATTTGACGCAAAAACACGTATCGCCGTCGAGACGTGTTTTTCTGAAACACGTTTTACTCCGTTGTGCCAATCGTTGCATATCATGAAAATCGGAGGAGCTCCGATACGACCAGGTGAAAACGGGATATTTCCGTCGATTGTTACTTCCGATTCATGATCGATGCATTCCTGAAGCCACGCGTTTAATGAATTAACGAAAGATTTCTGAGCATTAATCCAATCCTCAAAATGTTTGCACCAACTGAGAACGACGATTATGAGCTCGACTGTTGCATTATCACTTCGGGGACTCATGTTTGCCTTTAGATTCCAGGTTTTGCTTGAACTGACGACCTGAAACTGCTTCCGGTGACATTTCACGATCAACTTCCACATCCTTACGAATCTGTACATATGATATGGATGATAATTACTTGATGCAATTCCGCAATTAACAATTAGTTGATGTTGTAATTAACTAGAACAACTTCGTACCCATAGATCAACTCACTGAGTTGTGGCTGCAATTCTTCGTCTCTCACCTTCTGTATCTTGCTAGATATAGCATCAATACTTTTGATGCATACATCAAGTTTAGTCATTGTTCTTCTTACAGAAGCGCGTACAGCATCAATTTTAGTATATTCAGCTCCACGTGCATCCAAATCTTTCAGCTTCTTCGACATTTTATCATATTTCAGCCTTAAACGTTCTTCATCCTAAAATCAGTGCAATTACCTGAAGTATCAATTTGAGATTACTATAAAAAAAATGGAAGTATTTCTTCTCCTATGTATAAAATTGAAGGCCTTAAGGATATATTATTACTAATTACCTTAACTTGCTTGTATAATTTCTTCTCCCATGTATAAAGCTGCTCCAAGGTAGAAGAAAGACTAATGGATGCAACTGCATCAAGATGATAAGATCTTGCTAATTTGGTTGTTTGAGAACGTGAGAGTTGTGATTGTTTTGGATTGAGTGAGGATGAGAAAGGATACATAATCATAGATAAAGCCACTGCAAAGTGACAATCATATACTAGCATTTGTCAATCATATTAAATAGTGAGAAAATATTGAAGGCAACAGAGATCAATTTTTCTTCACCTTTAAGAAGTGCAAACTTTGGGTGATAAGGAACCTTCCCTGATTCAAGCAACATGTCAACCTCTTTCCCATAACCAAAAGCAATGTTAAATTCATTCTTGATTTCATTGAATACCTCTTCAAGACCCAAAGAACCATGAGGAGATAATCTTTTTAAACTACTCAATCTTGATGATTCGACCTCTTCATCTGCATCAACACTCGCCTCTTTTTTCTCCCCCACACTTTCTGAAACAGTACTACGGATACTGGTATCTACTTCAATATCTATGGAGTGTGAGGGTACTGAATCTGAAGTGCCTTCACTGTTTCTTGATGGCATTGGCACTCTCTTAGAACTTCCCCCACTACTTTGAGATGAATTGACTTGAATATTTTCTTTTGGAACAAACCTTGTTGTGTCTTCTCTTTTGTTTCTCTTTGTATCTAACTTAACTTCTTCACTGTGAGACTCATTTTCTGTTTCTTCTTCCAAGTCAGGAATTCCCTCTCGTTCTCTCACTTCACTTGTATCTGGACTACTATACCCATGCCCATATCCATAACTCGGGTACCCATTTTCGTAGCCTTCAAACAAGTTAAGAAAATCCCAATCAGAAACTTTAGGTGGAGGAGGAGGTGAAGGAGCTTCGGTGGGATTGTGTTTGGTAAATCCAGAAAAACCTCCATTCGCATTTACATTAGAATTATAATCTGACTGAAACCCCCTTTCTTCCTTATGAACAACAGTATTCCTGGCTGGAGCTGATTTTTTCATATAATACATATTTGAATTCCCACTATAAGAATAAAAAATCCCTCCGTATGGGGCCCAAGCTGATTCATACGAAGGACCATTAGGAAATTGATATGGTGATGGCGCTAAGTTTCTTCGATAAGGATCAACGTCATTCCAATTGGTTTGATTGTGATTGTGATTGTAGGGTGGATAAAACGATGACAATGACGATTTGCTATTGTTTCCTGGAACACTATCATCATCATCATCATCATCGTGGATATGAATATGACCACCGGAAGAGGAATGTAAATCCGATTCAGAATCAGAAGATATTTGGAGATGTGAGTCGTTGTTACGATCAATGGAATGAATATATGAAATGGAAGTGTCGGTCTTACTACCTTCATCAGATGGCAATGTGAGTACAGGGGAAGACGCAGAGGATGAGGAGACTACAAGCTCTTCATCAACAAATCGAGACAGTGCATAGCCGATGTCATTAAGAGAGCGAAAATAAGCTACATGTGAAGAAGACAAATCATACCGATAGTCCATTGCAGACTTGATCATTTCCTTTCTAGCTCTGCAACGTTTCACCAATGGTAAATCGTCGACTTTAGAACTTCCGCAGCCCATGGTATACAATCAACCACCAGCACCACCGCGAAACCCTGGCCCTGGTTCTCGTATCATCGTCATCTAAGCCGTCGTACCTTCACGTAAAAAAACTATCGCCAAACAATCTCGAAATAGGTGAATAATTTTTGTATATAAATGTCCATTCACACAACTGTAATTTTCAAATTGGTTTGATTACAATCTCCACACACAGAATGAGGGCGAGGCAGGACTCGGGAGATTGTTGAAATTTCTTACGCGTGATGAACGCAACACGTCTATTTGGTGTCTTAAGAAATAAGAAATGGTTAGGTTAGAAAATTCTACACTTTCTGTTAAAATAATGAGTTCGTTCAAATAAGAATGTGTGAAGAAAACACTCCTACAGATCCTCTTACAGTTATGTAAAAAAACAATTATAAAATGATCAAAACAATAAATATTATATTATGATTGAGCAAAAAATCTTATTATATTTTTTAGAGTTGACCAACTATTGTTTTTGATTTCATTTAATCTGATAACTTTTTTAATGCATTCATTTCAGGTCATCAAACTAACGAATGACCTATTAAAAAAATATGTAATCTTTATTTTCTGGTTTCACCCTCAAATGTTTTGATAGTGTTTTTTTTTATACATTTCATCTTATAAAAAATTAGTCTATTTTGACTATTTTTCATTGGGAGGTTTTTTTTAGCAGATTTTTTAAATATTACGATCTATCTTTCTAAAATTTCTATATGTTTCCAGCTTTTAATACAAATCAGAAAAATAGATAATGATATAAAAATACAAGTCAAACACATAAAAAAAATTAATAATTAAATTTACAAGTCAAACACATAAAATGGGAGGGTGGGACCCTCTGGAGTGCACAAAGATATATTATTTAATTTAATTTTTTCAAAGTTTAATAAGAAAAAGAAAAATAATAATAATAATCCTCATGTTTATCACGTGCTTTCTCCTCTTATGCCTCTTCCGACACCAACCTTATTTCTGTATATTTTTTTTAAATCAACGGCGAATGCAACCCATCGATCAATTGTTTCACACAAATTCTACACTTAACCTAAAAAACACATATTAAAACACACAAACAAAATTTATTGGCTTTCGAGCAACAAATCTTGGGGGTTCTTTATGTCTTTTTTTTAGAAAAAACAGATATCATTGAAAATGACACCCTCCTAGCAAGGCTAAATACAACATAAAAGACAATACAGAGAAAATTAAGATAAAAGGTGGGTGAATGGTGATACACACCATGTAGCCCGGTCACCGCAACTACCTCCACCTCTATGCTTGTACCAAATGTATGAGAGCGAAATTGTGTTGTCATTGACTTTTGTAGGATTCACACCAATTCGTTTGAAAGTCTTATCATTTCTAGATAACTAGATATTCCAAATAAGACAATAGAACACCATGAATAATATTTCATTTTTCTTAGGACAATTCCCCTAAGTAGCAGCAAAGTCGATGAATTCTCTAACACTTGAGAATTTACTCTCGCAATTTCACACCATTTGAATATCCAATGCAGCACCATTCTAGAGTAATCACATGTAAGGCGATTCACTTCTTTATAGCACAAAGAACACAAAGAGTTGGACGTGTTTATGTAACATCCCAAAATTCATGACCGAAAATTTCATTTTTAATTAAGTAATTATAAAACCAATAGACTTCATTTCATAATCAAAATCTGTACGTCGAGTAACCATAACATATCATAGTAAAATAATATCAAAGTATAACTCCCGAAGATCTCATAATGCGGAAATCATAGTGTGATGCGTTGCGATCATGCCGACTTCTTTCCTTTTGAAGAAGAAGCACCTGAAATCAAAAACTGAAAACCGTAAACACGAAATTTAGTGAGTTACTCCATCATACCACATAATCATATATTGTCAAGCATATATGGGTGTCCGACCTATCCTGACAAACATATCTTTTACCTTGATGATGTCGACAAATTAGATGTATTCGATAAGAAGATTAAAAATGAACTGTAATGTGAACAAAAAAAAAGGAAATTGTCTAGATATGAACAAAACCAACTACCGACTTCAACTACAGCCGATTATAATGGTTATATGTGAACACTTCCAAATAGTTTGTTGCATATATGTATACAAAAAAAAGATACCCAAATATAAACAAAACGAAAAAAAAAAAATCTACAAAGTAAATTTTCTTAACATAAAAGGACAAGAGTATTTTATTACATTTGTTGTTTTTTATTATAATTATTAGACATACTTGATTTGAACCCTTGACTTAGTTCTAGGAAAATAAAATTAAATATTAATGCATTGAGCACTACAAAATTACAAATATTTTTTTTGGGTATTTTAAACCCACTTTTAAGAATAACTCCGGTCCTATTGTTGGCATTTTGATTTGAGTATATGAAGTAAAATAGATATAACAATTCTTATGTTGGTATATTTATTTGAGTGTATACAATAAGTCTAGTGTGATACTCTTCTGATGTTTACCAAGTACTGATGCAACGAGAAACAAAAGTGTTCAAAAAACACAATTCGTCTAATCTAGTTATGTTTTATTCCAACCTCACTTAATTACTTGAGATATTATGTTATATTTTAAATTGATATTAACTAACCACATTTACATTTATTTTAAGTTCAAATTGAATTAGTTATATACCAACAATTAATTTACTTTAACTGTTTAATGATATAATTTAAAGAAAACAATAAATTTAACCTAATTAGATAATTGTTTTTAAAAAATAGTCAGAAAAATTAAGAATTTATCCAAATAGCCAATGAAGTAACATGTGGCACTTAATGGTGTGCGATTTCGTCATAAGCAAAGCTCATGAGTCCATAATATTTAAGATTTAAAAGCAACTTATCCTCATTTTTACACATCTGAGATTGTATAAGTGTTTATTGAATAACCTTATGTATTAGACACTTATACAATCTCACTTCGAGAAGAAAATACATGAGATCGACGAGAGAAAATCTCAGATTGGGAAGATGCCATTTGCGATTTCAACATGCCAAAATTGAAATATTTGAAGAATAAAAATATTATCTAGTTTTACTGAAATCGCAATTCTAACCCAAAATAACAATCCAAATGACGAAATCTCATACCATGTAGGTTCATTTGCGATTTCGATTGCTATATGGGTCATTTTTTGAAAAGGGTTTAGAAGATCAGGCTAAATTTGTCTTTTTCTATATAATTTATAAGAATATTATAATAAAGAAGATTTAAGACAAATTTTTAAAAATATAATAAAATAGAAGGGTATGAATGCTATTAAGTTATTAAAAAATATAGGTTTAATAGTTATACACAAAATATTACTTTATTTTAGTGCAAAAAATAAAATAGTATTATGTTGGCTATGGTCTTAGGCTATGACATAGCACACCCAAGCAAGCTCGTGGGCTACTGTGGAGGTTGGGTAGGGCTGGCAATTCTCGACACGACCCGCGACACGACACAAAATAAACGGGTTTGGGTTGAGTTTTTCAACCCGCCAACACGCCAACCCGCCAACTTGTTTATATTTTTAATAAAAAAAATATTTTTTATTTTTAAATGTATTGATATTTTGACTTGTGGTCCTAACTCATAAGGTCGTAAGTAAGTTTGTAACCAATTGATTTTCCCCATTTTTGCCCTAAATCAAATGGCGTATCGGCGTATGGAATCTGACCCACGAACCATTTTTGCCCCATTTTCCCTATTTTTGCATCAACCATCAAGAATTGATTCTTGCTTGATTGTTAATTTTATTTATGGTATTTGAACCACGAACCCAAATCTAACCCACAAACCTGCCAACCTGCGAACCCATATAAATAAATTGGTTCGTGGGTCATATATAGGTTTATGTTCCAAACCTGTCAATCCGTGACTCACCAACCCGTGACCTGTATATTTAAATGGGTCGTGTTTGGGTTGGCATATTTTGACCCGCCAAATCGAACACGACACAATTGTCAAGCCTAGGTTGGGGGTTGCTCGTGCACCGAGCTAGAGCTGCTCAAGTGGTGCAACTTCAAGCCTTTTTCTCCTTCTTTGTTCTCTCTATGTGTGGGGATGTTGGGATGCTTGGGCACACATTGTCGGTGCCCCTCAAGTGTGTGGACGATGTAAGGTAGTAAGGTGAAGCCTCTATGGTAAAGAGATATGGAGTTCCAATGTCTGAAAGCCCTAAAGGCAATTATAGTATGTTCAATTTCTAAATTATGCTCACTAATATATCTAACATGGCAATTTCCAAGTATGCTGTTTGAGCAATTTATAAGCTTGGGACATTATAATCAGGGCCGGTCCATTGGTTTTTACTACCCGGGGCGAAAATAGAATTTTATGCCCTTTTGTATATGTCGTTGGATAAAGAAAACGTTTATATAAAAAAATTATTAAATCATAAATACAGTAAACTTTATAATCAAACAAATAATATGGAAAAAAAACCAACAAAGATCATTTAAAACGATATCTTTATGTATTTTTTTTGAAGCAAAAACATCTTTTATTTTATAATAATCAATATTTTATAAAAGTTGGATGCTAAAAATTGCATATCCATTCCATATTTCTTATATCATGGTAGTTTATGGATACATGTTCTGTTTGAACAACTTCTTTTCTATTATAACCTCACAATAGAATCAGAAATAAGCATCTACTTTTAAAATTACTTTCTCCTAGGAATAATGAAATCAATTTATACAATTATACCTTTTGTTGCCTCTGGAAAGTCCTAAACATAAGTTCAATAGAAAATTTTATATGCCTATTGATTCATATCTGATAATCAGAACACAAAAGTTTAGAAATAAACTCTACAAGACTAGAAATTTAAGAGTAAATTACACGAATCGTCCCTCATCCAGGTGCCAAAAAGCACGTCCAGTCTTTATTTTCAAAAATTAACTCGAACCGTCCCTGTATAATAATTTTTTCACTCGGATCGTCCCTGTGGACATAAAATGACATTTTTACCCTTAATAATTTCTTTTTTAATTTTTTATATGTATTTATCATTTTTTAGATTTAGAAAAAAAAAAATACCCTACCAATCAACCCACCCCTCCCGGCTCCCCCTTCCCCTTCGTTTTCCCCCTTTTCCTTCTACATCATTGAAACCATGTCTCAAGATGAAGACCACCATCCACCACTCCATCTCTGCTTCTCCGTTCACCGCCTGTCCACCACCGTCTAAGATCTGCACACCATTCACGAAGTCGCCGACAACCATGAAGTTGCCGGAAACCACAACCACACATCTATTCTCTTTCTTTCTCTACCACCATTGTAGCAACCATCATCGCCTCCATCTGTGTTCGAAACCACCACCTCCTTCATCTGCGCACAACCATCAACGTCTTCTCCCTCACCCCTCGCCTGGCAGAAACAGAAGAATGAATCTACTTTTTTGTTCGCCTCTATCTCCATTTGAAACCCTAGATCGGAGGTACATTCCGCCGGAGTAATATGAAAGGGTTTTGTGTTGAATCAAACTCGACAGAGTTTCAACCTTAAAGAAATCGAGTCTTCCATTACTCCCATCTTTGGAAAAAATCAAATCTAACACCACCTGGAGTGTAGATCTGCGAACAGGTGGTGATGGCTGGTGTTTCCGCCTCTCTTCCTTCGACTGGTGTTTCTACAAGGCTTGGTGGTTGACGGTGGTGGCTTAAGGACCCTTGGGAAGAAGGGGGATAAGGGTTTATCAACAATGTTTTTGAAAGAAAAAGAAGTGGTAGTCAACTGTGGTGTGTGGTGGTCCGGCGGTGATCAATGGTGGTGCTCAGTTGTCCGATGGTGGTGATGATTTTGCTTTAGGGGAAAGTGGGTTTAGAAGGGAAGGGGTTAGATAAGGTGGGAGGGATGAAGTTTTTATTTTATTTTGAGTAAATTACACGAATGGTCCCTATGGTTTAGGGTAATTTGCGTGTTTGGTCCCTAACTTATTTTTCTAACTCGGAAGGTCCCTACTGTTTGTATTTATTACGCGTTTGGTCCCTGTCTTAGCTAAAAAGACTATTTTGCCCTTGATTTTTTAATTTATTTAGATAAACACACTCCCAACCCCACCCCCTTCACCTTACCTTACGTACCCCACCATTTTTTCCTATTTAAATAATAGTATTTTTAGGTAAGATAGGGACCAAGCGCGTAACAAAAACAAACAGTAGGGACCAAACACGTAATAAAAGCAAACAGTAGGGACCTTCCGAGTTAAAAAAATAAGTTAGAGACCAAACGTGCAAATTACCCCAAACCATAGGGACCATTCGTGTAATTTACTCTTTTATTTTGTATATTGTTATTAATTGTAAGAAAAATAAAATAAATCAAAAATTAAATAAAAAGGGCAAAATAGTCATTTCATGTCTGGTAAGGGATGAAACATGTAAATTTAAACTAACGAGGGATGACATGTGCAACTTTTAACCAAATGAGGGACGATCCGAGTTAATTTTTGAAAATAGGGACTGAACGTGTTTTTTGGCACATGGACGAGACGATTCGTGTAATTTACTCGAAATTTAATTTGAAACTACCACAAAAAGTCAGAATCAAACCTATAGCTACAAAAATGAAATCAATTTTCACTCTTTCTACTGTAATCATCGTCCGACGTCCAACAAACAGCAAATAGTCCAAGTCCTGAAACAAACAAACAAAAACATTTAAAACACATCAGATATTGGAATAAGAAAAATAACTGAATATGATATACCAGAATTCGGAAATCCAACTCTCCCAACCCCAATTTAGAATCGAAAACCTCAAGTTTCTTCATATTTTTGTGGTCTGTGCTTCAGAAATCAGAAAAAAAAAAATCAAACTCAGAAACCAGTCAGAAAGTAGAATGAGTAGTAGAGAAATTGAGAAAGAAATTAGGAGAAGTAGAGAAATTGGTTGTAGTAGGTTTCAGGAATTGGAATGAGAAAAGAAAACAGAATGAAAGAGATGAGAATTCAAAAATCGACCTCACACAAACCCAATTTAGAAATCAAAAACCTTATAGTTCTTCATATTTTTGGTGACTATGCTTCAAAAATAATATTACCGGATTATGGTTATGCGAAGTAAAGAATGAGAAAGTAAAAATCGAAATAGAGAAATCTTAAATTGGAATGAGAAATAAAGAAATTATATGTCGTAGACACTAGGTTTAAGAGAGAAGTAGAGAAATTATAACGAGAATGATAGACTCTTCAGTCGATTAAAGGTTCTGCTCGTCGATCTGGACAATACGTTTTTCTAGACGACGATTGGCTTCTCAAGAAGATGCTTGCACGCTCAAGATGACGCCCCCAAACGCCTTTGAATTGAACCAGGACTAAACTGTGGGCCAAACTATATATACAATATTAATTACCGGATCAAATTTTTGCCCTTTTTTCTTTGCTGCCCTGGGCGACGGCCCAATTCGCCCATGTATATGGGTTGGCCCTGATTATAATACCTACTTTGAGCAATTAGTATTATATTGTGAAATTTGAAACAAGCCATTAGTACCGACAGGAATGTCTAAAGATGGGACCCCAAAGAGCTCATATCGTTTAAATGTCCCATAATAATAATATTTAATTGAGATCTAGTTATTTGATTCTATGATTTCAAATCAGACAGACAACAACAAAACCCAATTATTGAAGATGTAAATCAGGTATGGAATCACTTACCAGTGACTTATACAAGAAGGCCACTACACACACACGGACCCTTGACTGATTTTTTACATGTGTACCACCGCAGAACCAATTGTGCTACGCCTTCGGGGCAAATAATTAATTATTAGTCTTAATGTATAGAATATATAGGCAGACACATTAATAAATAATACATGGTTCTTAGTACTTCTAAATACTTATAAAACTTAACCGGTCTAAAAAAACATGGGGACTCTAGAAAAAAATAAAATAAAAAAAGCTACTGCAATGCAACCGCTTATAAATGTTTGTAACATCATAATGATTGATTCCATATTAAACCATCTCATCATTCCCTGTTACCTCTTCACTCTTACTTTCATCCACCTTATTATCCTCATCCTCATTTTTACCATCATCATCATCATCACCATCACCTCCCTGATCATCATCATTTTTATCATCACCATCATCCTTGTCATCATCACCACCTTCCTCATCATCATTTTTATCATCGCCATCTTTGTCATCACCTTCTTCCTGATCATCGCCATCAGCATCTTCATTATCAGAGTCTTCTGAATCATCATCAGAGTCTTCTGATGATTCATCACCATCGCTCTCGATTGCTACTTTAGGTTTAGGTGGGGCCACAAAATTGAATGTTGATCTTCTGCGTGAACCCACAACAATGTTGCTTGTGTCAATTCCTTCCAGCTCTTTCGCCTTTTCTTTTCTCCGTTTTACTTCTTTGATTTCTAACCAAACAAATAACCATTCTCATACATTAATATTTCATCAACATGCGTCATGTCAATAGGCCCATATCCGTTAACACATAACAAGACAAAACATAACAGGTGGGACAGGGACAAGGACTCCTTCTCAATCTCTTGGGATCTTGTCTGTGAAAAAGACATGAATACCCTCCTCATTCTCATCCTCGTCATCAAAAATAGCCCTAGAAACCTTAAATAATTAAACACAAACCTTTTTCACTAGGGTTTGAAGATAACCCTTCTTTTGACAGAATCTCTTTCAGTTCCTTTACTAAGATCGCCTCACGTTGCTCCTCAGGAGCTTGCTTAGCTTTCCGGTATACTGTAGGGGCAACACTGTCAATAAAAAAAAAAAGTTTTTTAAAAAGTTAGAAAAAACCCATAAACATGCAATTATCTTGTTTAATATGTCTAAAAGAGGAAATAAAATTACATCATCCCACAAGCTTTAATAATCGATTTGAGTCGCTCCACTTTCTTTCCATAAACAGGTGCTACCACTTCCTTCTGTTATTAATAAGATTGCAATTTAATAAATATGGAAAAAAAAAATAATCAAAATATTTATAATAAAAAAAGATGATATACCGACTTTTTCAGTTTTTTCAGCAGAGGATTCGGATTTTTCACCCGAAGAATCCTCGTCGGCATCTTTTATATTTTTCTTCTTAACAGATGTTTCTTCAGCATTTTTCATCTTTTTTTTCTTTGGTTGCTCGGTTTCTTGAGCAGGTTTTTTACGTTTCTTGGGTGCTTCAGATTTTTGGGGTTTTGTTTTTGGAGCCGATTTCTTTTTTGGTTTTACTTCAACTTCTTTCTCTTCACTTTCACTATGTGAAGAATCAGCATCATCTGATTTATTTGGTGTGTCATTTTGAGAATTTAAAACCTCGTCTAATTGTTTACTTATTAGTTTCTTAAAAGGGTCAAGAGAGAATTTTTCTAGTTCAAGATCTTCCTCTATAAGCCGACGTACACCCGCCACAGTAAGTTCCCTGAAAAAAATAATTATTATGTCAGATGTCAGTTAATGATTTGCAAAAAGCAACCTTTGAGTGGCCCACACTGTATATATGGGCCTACAAAGAGCCCAATCCACATTGGAAATGAAACCACAAAGAAAATATAAAGCGAAATAATTTGGTATATAAGTTACATACTCGGATTTAGATCGAAAGTATGTTGCCTTTTTCCAAATGGCCTTCTTTATCATGTCCTCAGTGGGTATTTTGTCCTGAGTTTTAGGTTTTTCAGATTTGGCTGATTTGTTTCCTGATAAGAGGCCCATTACAGGGGAGTCTTCAACTTTATCTTCATCATCAACTGTTACTTTTTGCTCTTCCACTTCCACTTCCTCTTCCTTTTTAACCTTCTCTGATTTAATTTGTTTGGAAACATTGTCCTCGGCTTCTGTGTCACTCAATAACTACCAGTAAAAAGCAAATCACACTATGAAACCCTAAAACATATAGTATAAGATATCTCTAAAATACCATATTAAATCACTATGGATGAAGTACCATATTTCACATTAAGAAAATAGGAAAAGTCTAAACACAAAAATACTTGGAATAAGTTATCATATTTACAATTTATTCCTACCCAAAGTGAATATTACAAAAAATTATAACTTTATAAGAAGAGGTAGGTACCTTCTCCAACAATTGTTTAACATATTTCTTATGTTTATCCAATGCATATGTATCTAAAGCCAGATCTTTCTCCAATAATCTTCGAGCTCCCTCAAAAGTTAAAGAGCTGTCTCAAGTAAGGAAAAAGGAAAAATATATATTAGAGACATTTCATGGCTATCAGAACTTATCATTTTATACAAGACAAATAACAAACAAAAAAAAAACTCAAGGCTGTAACCCATGCAGAATTTTCCTTTAGGTTTTTGATTTTATGTATAAGCAAGTCAAAATCAAGAACTCCTTCAAGAGATCTCTGGATGTCTACATGCAATCCTTTTTGTTTTTGTGAAGTCGATATCTTTCAAAAGATTCATGCATCTGACTCAAAATCCTATGTTTTTTCAACCGTGTCTTCGTTTATAAAACTTGTTAGAAAAGGACCAACATGCTCTCATGCCTATCTATCAACTCTCAATGATGCAATGTCTAAGAAGGTAGCAAATGCAACCATTTCCAATTCGGATTATTTCACTCGCTTTTTGGAAATTCCTAATAAGTTGATTAAAAAAAGGTGAAAGCTTGAGTTGCACAAGGGTAATAGAAGAAAGCTACTTGCGTTTTGGCACAAGGGTTTGATTCTATCATAGTGGCCATAGAAAAGAGATAGACTCTATGGACAGTGATCAACTCATGGGTTCTTTAGAAGCCCAATTGATAAAATAATTGAAGAAAAGAGAGAAATAACCATTGAAGCAAGCTTTGTATTCAAAGAAAGGTACACGAGCTAGTAGTGCTTTTGGGGGCAAGAGCAATGAAAAGAAAAGGTAGCCCGCATACATGTCAATAAAGAGAATGAAGGCCAATCTTATAGAGTTGGGAAGCATGTCAGGAATGTTTTTCCAAATAAGCAGCATCACAACGTAAGGAGCCTTTACAATTTATTCATATAGATTTATATGGACACATTACTCCACCCTCTAGTTGTAAAGGTAAGTACTTCATCCTCTTTATTAGTGATTGTTTTCGATAGACTTTGGTGTATTTTCTAAAAGAAAACATTACAAGCTTTCACTTGTTGTCAAAAGACTTGGTTACTCAGTAGTCAGTTCCTAACGGCACCTAATTCTTTACAAAAAGAATTGGTTTTTTAAACCAAAAAATCAATTCTTTGGTTTTCCGGTTTTAGCACACCCCTAATTGTATGACACTAATTACTCCCATGCTCCCATTAATCATGAAATTCATTAGACAAACCTCCATTATTATGATGCTAGTATAGGGAGGAAGATTAAGTGTACAACGGCTAAAGCAATCACCATTGAAAAGGGTTTCTCATCAAACATAGAGCTTTTCTTAACAGAAGACGTGTATCTGCCACATAACCCTAGAAGGACAACTTATTTCCCATCAATTTTGACGAAGAACATGTACCAAACTCTAGCATGTGACTTTGTTACCATTGCACTGCAACATCTTCTTTTAATGTTCTTAATATTAAAACTATGAAGTCAAGTCATGAAACAGCACAAAAGTACAGAGTCGCTACTACTTGATGCAAGCAAACATGAATACTGAATTACTGAAATGCGTAAAAGAAATAGCAAGACCTAAGTGCTAACAGAAGCAACATATTTGTCCCCTTGGAGGACACAATTTAGACCTCATAGCTACTTGTGCAGTCGTCATTTCTTCTACTAAATTAGCCCAATCACACACGCTAAAACACAAGTGACGGAGAAGGAGACAGGCACAGAGCATTTAAGAGACGGGCGACACCCACATAACATGCGCAATAAGAAAGAGGAAAGGGGGGGACATACTCGGCTAGGTCTCTGAAATGTTGAACGCGAGAGTGCATAGCTTGCTGCACGCGAGACTCGATACTCTCCTCCTCCTTCATTCTTCTGATTCCGACTACGTTTTGGCTGATTTCTATGGTTAAAGAAGAATCGGGGATATGCTGCTGGTTTCCTTGAGAAGCAGTATGAACCGACTCAAGTAATGTAGACTGATTGTCCCCAGCCCTAGGATCCCGGTTTCGGTCCTCTGCAGCTGGAGCTTGTCAACAAAACATTTGCTAAATTACTACTTTAGTCCTTATTGGTTGTTAATGTATTTGTCCTTAAAACATAGTCTCCTCTTGCTTTTAGTCATTCATGCCTCGTCTAACACCCGGTTTCGAATTGCTTCATTATTTCGGGGTTGCGGCCCGATCATCAGTTATCATAAGGCTTAGGGTCTTGGGGGAAGAAAGGATTTGACCCTTTTTCGGGTGCGGGCGTTATAGTTTAAGTAATCTGAGTGTTCATTGGCGTTTCAGATCTCGATGGTATAATCGTAATTTGTTAGTTCGGGCCTTTATGAATTTTGGGTTCTTGTTCAGAAATTCTTAAAGCAATGGTGAGTTGTTATAAGCGTAGGGTTTCTCGTCACCTTTTCGTGGATATAAAGTTCGTTGGAAACGGACTTGGGACGGAAAAGTTAGAGTCGAGCGAAGTTTTGGAGTTTGGAGGGCCATCTAGTACGCGGGGTGTACTAGATGTGTATGTGGGGCGTACCGAGCTAATTGGTCGCAGGTGAGCCTTGAGTACGTCAGACGTACTAAGGGGTACGCGGGGTGTACTCTCTTCAACCTTAAAACCCTAATTCTTGGTCTTTGACCCTATTTAAACCTCATTTTTTTCATAAGCCTCATCTTTTATCAACATCTAAGCCTCCTAAACCCCAGAAGTCGACCCTTAACCTTTATCTTGGATCTTTTATGCCATTGTGAAGGATCTTGGTGTATTTTGTGCACTTTGAAGAGCTTGGAGCTTGTTGAAGAAACACCACCTAGAAAGGAGCTTGTAGATCCAGAGGTTTTCCATCTTTTGCAATCTATTAAAGGTAAAAAGTTTTGATCTTGTCATCTCCTTGGTTAGATCTTCTTTTGGGTTTGGTTATGGTCATTTTAGCCCCTTTGGTTGGTCCTTGTGAGCTAAGGTTGTTTTAGAGGCTTGATCTTGTAGATCTGGACGTTTTAGGTGTCCCAGAGGCATAACAATGTGATCTTTATGGTGGTTATGGGTTCATGCATGTATTGTAGGATTAGGTGTCTAAGACCATAACTATAATTGGTATGTACTTGATTTGATAGTAGCATGGTCCTTTTAGGTTGCCTTCATACTGGAAACTAGACAAGATGACTATTAGAGAGAGAGGCTGAGTTTATTATTTGGAATAATAAATTGGTGCATAAAACGATTTATTAATATATTACTAGAAATCATGTTATTAATTAGTATTTAATCATAAATTAATTTGGAATTAATTTTGGGATTAAAGGAACGGATTGAAAGTGTAGGGGTTGTTTTGTATATACTTGATAGTTGAGGTTTTGGGCCATTGGATCACCCTTATTAGGGAGAGCCAAAAATCCCTAGAAGGATCTAAAGATTTCGTCCAAGCCCTAAGGTAAGTGTAACATCCCAAGATTTGTTATTTATAGTCCCTATGGATGGAAGGGTGAAACCATGAAAAGTCTAAGGGCTAAATTGCAATTTTGGGATTAGGAGGAGTACATTGCACATACATAAGGGTACGCTGAGCGTACTAGGCGCGCCCTAGTACGCTGGGCGTACTCATGACAGAAGGAAACCCTAATATTTAGGGTTTGGGGGCTATATAAGCAACATTATGAGCACAAAACCCTCTATTTCCCCAGCCTCCACTGCTTAGAGTTGTTTTCCCCAAACCCTAGCCATTTCCTTGAGTGTTTGAGCTTATTGAGTGTTTCTTGATTGTTTTAAGAAGAAGGTGTTGCATTAAAGAGTTGGAGAAGAAGATCAAGCTTGTAGATCTGAAGTTGGTTTGTGCCCTATAAGCTCCAAAAGGTAAAAAGCTTCAAACTTTATACATATATGTATAGATCTAGCCATTTTTTGCTTTAAAGAACCATTTCTTGTCCCAAAAAGTCCGAAGATGGTACATGATGTGATTGGGACGAAATGAATTGTCCTTGTAGACTCTTGAAGGGATTTTGAGTGATAAAAATGAGGCCCCAATGGCTTAAGATGTCCCATGCATGGAGTAGGAAGGTATTAATGGATTAAGACCAAGTATTAAGAGCTTTCTGGACGTCCAAAGTGATAAAGTTCGTGAATTTATGGTTCCTAGGCACAGTTGGTCACTGGATCTGAAGTTTGGCGCTTAAGCCATTAAGCACTTATTCAAATTTTGGCAAACCACTACGTACGCCCAACGTAAATCCAGTGCCCCCAGCATACTGGGTCAACTACCCTGATGGTGGTCAACATCAGGATGAGTACGCCCAACGTACCAGAGGAGTACGCCCCGCGTACGTCCTCTGTTGGGCCTTTGACAATTGGGCTTCAGGTTTGGGCCGTTTATGGACTAGTTGGATTTGGGCCTTTGCTGGACTTTATGAATATTATGTTTTGGAACAAGTTATGATAATGGATCTTGGAATTAGGCCCAATTAGGGAGTTGGGCCCAATTTGGTAAATTGGGCCAATAATGGGCTTTGCATAATGACTTTCAAGGTTATGGAATTGGTGTTGGGCCTTGGCCCAATAAAGAGAATGGACATGATGGATTGTGTGGACCCCTTAGTCAAGATTGTTATGTTGTGTAATGACTTGGTATTTATTATGTGATAGTTCGGGATTTCCGGTGAGAAATCGATCAGAGGTTTTCGGTACTTCGACACTACTTGCGAGGTGAGTTTCGCCTCACTGTACTCGTGGGTCTAAGGCACCAAGGCCAACCCACTAGTATTGATTACCTGCTATTAGAGGGGTGCCTTAGGGACCGTATATAGTCATGTAGGATAGACTGAGGACTCTTGATCTAAGCTATCTTACTTGTTCCTTGTTTGGTTGTGGTTTTAGAGTAGGGTCATCTGTCTGGGTGACTATCTCACCTATGAGTATATACTATTATGCATTCCTTGGATTGTTGATATTTAATATGTTGTTTTGCTGTAGTGATATGCTAGATCTGTGTCTTGGTATTGAGTATGTTGTTATGTTGTAGTGATCTGCTAGATTTGTGTCCTAGTATTGAGTATGCTGATATGTTGTAGTGATCAGTTAGATCTGTCTCATGGTATTGAGTATGTTGCTTTGTGGTAACAACCTGTAGAACCGTATGTTATCTGGGCTTGTTGGTTATCATCCATGGAGTGCCCTTAGGGACTGTCGGTGGTTATGTTGGATAGCCTGAGAACTCTTGATCTAGGCTCTCTTGCTTGTTCCTTGTTTGGTTGTGGCTCTAGAGTAGGACTATCTGTTCGGGTGGCTATCTCACCTCTGGTTACTTATGGTTATGCATTCTATTGGGATAGCTGGTGGCGGGATTGTATGTGGTGAGAAGATTAGTAGACAGTAGTGAGTTGTCGGATTGTTGTTGCATGTATTATGTGCCTACTTGATCATGATTGTTTATATGTCGACATATTGTGTTTGGTTGGGTTGAGGCGGTCCTTCTTTGTGCGGTAGGCCAAGATACCTAGTGTGGGCCGGTTGTAAGCCGTAGGCACGGAGGCTCGGGAGGAGCGATAGGGTTGAGGCGGTAGGCCAACAAACCCTGAGTATTCCAACCTAATGGTTGATTGGACCCAACATACCGGTATATTAGCCCAAGGCTAATTGGGCCAGGCATGAGTATTTGTGTTTATGCTTGTTATGTATTGGGGTATTTTGGGGGAAACTCACTAAGCTTTGTGCTTACGGTTTTAGTTTATTGTTTCAGGTACTTCTGATGATTTTCGCAAGGCGAAGGCGTGACCGTACACATCCTTGTGATTTGGACTTATGGTTTCTGGGATACTCTGATATTATACTATTTTAAAAACCTTTTGTAATAACTAACGACTTTGGATGTTTGAAAAAGTTTTAAATTGGCTTGATTTTTATGGGTGTTACAATAAGGGAGTCTATAGACTTGCTTTTTCTAAGCTAAGAGATTAGGGTTTCTGCCTCAAAACCCTAGCTAGCCTCAAGTATAAATAAACCCCTTGGCCTCTTGAATTCGTGCACCCTCTTGAAACCCTAGAAGAGCCGAATTCTTGACTAAGTTACTCATCTCTCCTTCTCTCTTTCTCTCTCATATTCATCCTCTTTCCCTAGTGTGTTTGTGAGCCATAGAGGTACTATGCTTGTGGTATTTGTTCTCGAAAGGAAGGATCTTCAAGTTTTGGTTGTTATTACTCTATAGCGACAAAGGTATGTGATCTAATCTTTCATATGTAGATTTCGAATTATTAGATGCATATTAAGGTTTTCTATTTTGTGTTCAATGCTTGTATGTCTAATAGAGAAAACATAGATCCAATATAGGGTTGCATGCACACATACGATTGTTTGTATAATACTCATCATGTACAAGAATGTACGTTGCACGTACAAGCCTCCCAAGTAGTACGTTGAGTGTACAGGCTGAGTACGCCCCACGTACTCAGCAGAATTGGGCCTTTGTGCATTTTGGGCTTCGGTTTAGGCTAGGCTATGTTGGGCCATCTGAAATTCATTGTTGGGCTATTGTATCTTGTTGGGCCTTCTTTGGGCAAGGTCCCATGAAAGGAATTAAGCCCAATTTGGAAAATCGGGCCATATTTAGGCCTTAGATGTTTATTTCGGATTTAGGCCTTTTGTTATCTAGTTTGGGCCTTGGGTTTCGACTAAGCTTGAGGAAGGGTAAAAAGGTCTTTTACCCTAAGTTAGACTCATAGTGTGAGTCAATGGCTAGATGTTGATGGGTTTTCCTTTTTGGTACCTGATAGCGCGCGAGCCATAGTGGATCTGCAGTTAGAGATTATTCATGGGATTAGCTGTTGATGGGGTGTTTTCTTGATATTGGCGGTTCGGGGATATGGCAGCCTGCAGTCGGGATCATCTTTATGGTTCGGCAGTGTGAAGTGAGTTTTCCTCACTGTACGTTCGGGTCGAAGGCACCAAGGTCGGCCCATTAGTTTGATATCTTGTTATTTGCTGATATGTTGAGTATAGAATAGATATGCATGAAATGTTAGTTGCCGATATGATAGTCTGTTAGATCTATAGGACTACCTATGATTATGTCTACATGATTATCTGCGTATGTTGGTTATTTGTCATCATATTGTGTTGGGTTGAGGTTGTATTGCTTCGTGTTGTAGCCAACAAACCCTGGGGTATTCTAGATATGAGCTGAGGGTCGAGTAGGGCATGCCAGACTCATACTGAGGGATCAATAGCATTCCAGATACGAGCTGAGGACCCGGTAGATATGCCAAACTTGTACTGAGGGCTTGAGGGCATTGGAGCAATCCAAATATGAGCTGAGGGTTAGGTAGGGCATGCCAGACTCATATTGAGGGCTCAATAGCATTCCAGATACGAGCTGAGGACCCGGTTGGTATATCAGACTCGTATTGAGGGATGAACATTAACATTTCAGTTCGATGACTGATCGGTACAGGGAGCAAGCCAGACATAAGCTGTAGGCCCCGAGGGCAAGCTAGACTTATGTTGTGGGCTCAAGAGTAAGCCATATGTGAGCTATAGGCCCAGTAGAAAAGCTAGACTCATACCGTGGGCTCATGGGCAATCCAGTCTTTTAGTTATGGACTCATTGCATGTTGTTATTTTATATATGTGATCGTTTGTATGATTAGTATTTTGGGGGAACTCACTAAGCTTCGTGATTATAGTTTTGGTTTATGGTTTCAAGTACTTCAGTGGATCATGTCAAGGTGAAGGCGTGACCGTACAGATCATCACGTTTTTGGACTTATGATTTCTGGGAAACTCTGACAATGTAAATGTTTTGAAAACTATGTCGAAAGCGATTCTGATTTTAAATAATGTTTTGGGAACAATGGTTTTTGTAAACACTTATTTAGAAAAAGGGTTGTTTTGAAAAGTTTAAATGTTATGAATTTTTATGGATGTTAAAAATTGGTATCAGAGCATTGGTTGGAGTGAATTGGAGGAACACTCATGTGAATCTAATCTCAAACTAAGGAAAAGGGTTTTTAAAACAATTTTCAAAAGGTTTTCAAAATAATCAAGGAAGATGTGATGTGTACAATCAGCCAAAGCCAGTAAGTTGACCCCAAAACACCACACAATTATTTAAGATTATGTTATGTTATGTTAGAACAACATGCTACTGATAGGCTAGGGATCTTCAGAAATTGCATGATAGAAATGCTTGTTTATATGATGCCTGATAGCCCATGATTCTTCTTTATATGAAATTGGCATCATTACTGTAGTTGCTTAGTGTATGCCTCGTAGCCGTACATAACTAATATTCTATAGCCTGAGAATGTTTGGTTTGACCTTATTTCCTACTCTTGTTTGATGAAGGGCTTAGGGTAGGATCAGGTATTCGACTGTCTATATGATCCAATGTTATTTATGGCTAGCATACACGAGTGTTGCAGGGTTGGTGGAAGTTTCATGAGCGGGCACAGTGTTTAGCGGGTCAGCGTGAGGAATGATTAGTCACTCTTAAGAGAGTGAGTACAGGGAGAAGGTACACCTATGGTGCGGGGAGTTGAAGATCGAGGATTTTATATGAGGATCTGTCTGATTTTATTGCATTTTAGTGTCAGTCGGTTCCTCTGCATGAATGTTGCTTGCTTTTTGCTTTTTGGAACTCATGAGTGATGTGAGTTAGCCATTAAGTGAATATGCCAAGTCACACATGAAATTTTTTAGATAATCTCAGTGTGACAGATTTGACCGTACTGTACATCTCTTGTCTGAGTCCAACCATTGTAGGGATGAATTTGTTACTCAAAGGATTATCTGATCTTTGTTGCATGTGACTGTATTCATGGAATGACTAATTGACATTGCGAGGAGTTCTTCAGAAGCCGATGGCAGAGAAGTGTGGAACCCTAGGATAGCCTATGGATTCTTTTAGTGCAATTGATGAGTATAAAGAGAGGAGAAGGGATAACCAAATTCGTCCAAGGCTTCTTGAGGGAAAGAGTGCATGAAATTGTGAAGGGATATGGCATTTATATATAGCTCGGTTCCAAAACTAGGGTTTAAAGAGGAAACCCAAAATTCTCTTGCTTGGTAACCAAGCAGCCCATTCCCTTTATCCAAGGGGCAAGGACGAAAACTATAACGCCCTATTCCGAATCGTTTCCTAATGCAGGGTGGTAACCTAAAGACCGAGTATCATCAAACTTAGGGCCTTTGAGGAAAAGAGATTTAGACCCATTTGGGTGTAGTTAATGTAATTTGGATGATCTGGGGTTTTGGTTCGTGTTTTGGAGCCAAGGGGTATTTCGGTAAAGTATCAGTTCTGGATTTTATAGAAATCGGATTTTTGTTCGGGAAGTTTTAAGGCAGGTATGACTTGATATAAGTGTAGAGCTTCTCATTACCTCTTTGTGGATATCAGGATCGTTGGAAACGGACTTATAATGAATAAGTTATGGCCTTTAGAAGATTCGTCGTTTTAGGGTTAAAGCAAGTATGCGAGGCGTACACATGTGTACGCATGGCGTGCTAGTGCTAAGGTCAGTAAATTGGGCGTATAGTGGTGTACGTTGTTCGTACTAAGCCATATGATCGTGCATGCCTTATGGAGTATGTTGGGCATACTTCAGTCAGACCCAAACCCTAATTTAGGGTCTTAGACCCTATTTAAGCTCCTTAACTCACCACCAAACCCTATTATATTCAGCCTCCATCCCCCTTAACCTTAGAAACGAAACCCTAGCCCCCATTTGATTGGTTTTTGAGGTTTGGGGTGGTATTTCATGCTTTTTGGTGTTCATAAAAGGCGAAGAAACTTCTTGGAGAAGTGTGAGGTTGCTTGAAGCTTATGGATCCAGGCTTGTTGCATCTTGATCTACATTTTGGAGGTATAAAGTTTCAATCTTGATGAATCTAGGTGTTATATTTAGTTTAAGGAGTAATTTGGGTTCTTTTTGGTCTTTAGAGTCATCCTTGTGAGTATGAGCTACTCCAAGAGCTTATAATGATGGATCTTGACCTTTGGGATGTCCCTTGTTCATCAAAATGGTATCTTGATGAGTTATTGTGGTGCATGCATGAGTTTGGGTGATTATTATGGATTTTATTAAGGTTTTGGTCCCATTAACCCTTGCATAGGAGTAAAGTTGCCAACTTTACGTGTTAAGATATCTCATTAGGGTCATATCCAAGTTTGGAAGTCATTGACTTAACTATTAAGAGCTTATTTGGATTTTTGGACCTTGGAGGAGTACGCAAGTGTACGCTCAATGTAATGTTGATTTTATGCATAAGGGACTTGTACTCTGTGCATAGAGGGTGAGTATGTTGGGCGTACTCCCCAGCTAGTCATTTTGGGATTTTGTGGGCCTTGTTGTGCCATTGGGCTTTTGACTTTGGGCCATGGATGGACTTAGGATTTTCTTGGAAGTGGGTCCATGATGGTTTTGGGGCCCAATCAGGTTATTAGGCCATAATGGGCTTTTGTTGCTTTTGATTTGGGCTTTGGATTGCTCTTTTGGGTTTTGGTCTTTTTATACATTTTGGGATGGGCCTTGGTTATGGAACAAGTATGAAAAGGGTAAAATAGTCTTTTACCCTTTAGGAAGTTAGTTTATGGAGTGGGCCTCAAATTTTGGGTAATGGGGTTAATTATTGATTAAGATTACATTTATTGTTAGTTGGTGTGAGGTTATCCGGTTCGGCGATCCAAACAGTTATTTGATTATCAGCAGATTGAGGTAAGTTTCCTCACTGTGCGAATGGGTCGAAGGCACCAAGGCCGACCCATTGGATTAGATATCTTGATATGTGACAGTATGATGTTATGCTTTGTGATCTGTAGATCTATATGATTGTCTTCTGACTGATTATATGTTTATTTGTATATGTGTACTTATTTGGTTGGTGGTTGAGGCTTTATAGCTTTGTGTGTGAGCCAACAGACTGAGGGTATTCCATCTTGAGGATGACTGGACCCGACATTGGCATTCCAACCTAGGGTATTCCATCACAAGGATGAATTGACCCTATGGTTGACTGGGCTTGGGGTATTCTAACTCGATGGTCGATTGGACCCAAGTTATGTATGTATTGGCATTCCAATCTAGGGTATTCCATCCCGAGGATGATTGGACCCTATGATTGACTGGGCCAGGGGTATTCCAACCCAATGGTTGATTGGACCTGACATGTTTTTTTGTATATGTTATTTGTTTGTGTGCTAGTATTTTGGGGGAACTCACTAAGCTTTGTGCTTACGGTTTTAGTTTATTGTTTCAGGTGCTCAGAGGTAT
Organism: Lactuca sativa; assembly: GCF_002870075.4. NCBI lineage: Eukaryota > Viridiplantae > Streptophyta > Magnoliopsida > Asterales > Asteraceae > Lactuca > Lactuca sativa. The sequence continues at coordinate 12,528,765 of NC_056623.2, forward strand.
GTGGCAAAGCGAAGGCGTGATCGTACACAATTACACATCCTTGGTTTTACTACTGATTGGATCTTGGGAGACTTTGATTTTAAATCATGTTTTGGAAACAATGGTTTTGTAATTACTTATATTAGTATCTGGTTGTTTTGAAAAGTTTAAATTTGTTGAGATTTTTGGAATGTTACAAAAACTCTTGGGCTTGTCCAAGTGATTTTCATCCACCTCATTCGATGAGGTGTCTGGGCCTTCTTCCTTCAACTTTCAATAAATAACCAAACAGTCCCTGTAATTTTAATTAATCTAACTAATCCTAAAATTAACTCCAGTTAATTTCTGATTAATTATTAATTAAATAATATGATTTCTAATTAATATATTATTTTCATAATACATTAATAAACCATTTATTTGATTTATTATTCACATAATAAGTTAATATATCTCTCGAAAAGTCATCATGTCCAATTTCTAGGATTGAGGGCAACCCAAAAGGATTGTGTTACTATCAATTCAAGTTTATATCGATTATAGTTATGGGCTTAGACACCCAATTCAACAGTCTCCCACTTGGATAAGTCTGTAACTATAATTGCCATTATAACTTCCAAACTGATCATAAAATTGTAGCTTCCAAAAACTGTTGTCGAACTCTGAACCCATCAATTACGTGTCCTAAGATAAGTGATCAAATATCCCTCCGCTTTACAAGATGTCGTAGGACATGAGACATGGATTATAATCAATCTCATTGTCAAAAATTTTGTTTCATGATTTCTAATTTATGATGACGACATAAGACTTCTTCTAATCGACACATCAATTTAGTTTTGGTTAGGCCTAACACTTATAAGTCAACACCAAATCACTGAGGGCCCCAAAGATATCGCTTTTTCTGTTATGGCAAAAGGAACAAATAAACTTTAACTTATATACTTGCATTATTTACTCATCAAATCATGCACAACAATACATTGTATAACATCAAGTTACTGATGTGTTGACGTATTATCAATGCACAACTGACTTGTAAACCACAACTCATATATCTCCGTTTTAAGAATATAAGATATTATTGTCTCAGAATTACTTGTGAAAATATCAATGAAGTAATTCTCTAAGCATAGGTTTATCTAATACTCAAAATCCCCATTTTCTAAGTATTCATGAACATTGTAGCAATCATTGCAATGTAATCTCCATAGACAATCTACAATTCAATTCATGACAACCTTAATTCACTACTTACTTCCAAAAGTATGAGCGACTGTGGAATTTCGAATAATCAAATTATTCGGGAAGTAAAACATGCAAAGTGAAACAGAATAATAACCTAAATAACTATGGTCTCAAAACTATTGAATATAAATAATACTCTTATTATTTAATTACCATAATAGTTAAGACTTTATTCATTGTATAATGTTTCGAGTATCAACTAAACACTTGAATTAAACATCAATCATGCCATGTTATGAACATGCACCTTGCTTTGTGAATAGATCGGCGAGACACTATTCCAATGATGCTCATTTCACGATTCCAAAATCTTGTCACTACTGAAAACGTGTTAGAATTCCAAACTTACATGCATTGTCCTTTTGTGACGTCGAGGCTTCAAAGTCACAGAGACTTAGCCAAAGATATTGTAATGCCTGGTTCCCTGGTACGCATTTAATTTAACTATTTATTTATTTTGAGAGAATGACTCGACAAGTTGGTAGCCCTAACTTGTCGAGTAGAAGGTAGACTAGTAGCCCTACTCGGTGAGTCAAGTCCTTGAATCGGCGAGTAGCTTAGTCAGGGTGAAACCCTAATTTCAGGGTTTTGCACCCTATTTAAACACCTTAATCCCCCTCTTCCCCTTAGCCTAATTTACAGCCTCCTTGTCCTAAACCATCAACTATGAAACCCTAGAGTGCTTTTTGAGTGTGTGAGCCACTTTTGAGTGTTATTTGTGCCTTTTGAAGCTTGTGGAAGAATAAGAAGTTGGAGGACTCAAGAGAAAGACTGTTGATCCAGAAGTTTCATCCCTTTAGCTACATTTTCTGGTAATAAAGCCTCAAACTTGATCATTCTCTTCTTAGATCTATTTAGGACCTCTTTTGAGGGTTTTTGGTCCAAGATTTGCTTGCTTGTAGGTAAGGATTGACCCATGAGTTGCTCTTCCAGATCTAGTGCCTTGAGAGGCCGTGATGACATAAAGGTGCAAACTTTATGCCCTTAAAGTCCTCATGCAAGTGCTAAATAAGTATTTATGGCCTTTTGAGCCCAAAAATGCCATGCATGGAAGCAAGCTTGAGACTTTTAGTGATCATCTGATAGCTAGACCCTAGATCTAGGTTTGCATGTGTGGATTTGAGATTATATGGATTATTGGACAAGATCCATGTCCTAAAGGAATTAGGGTTTTATCTAAACCCTTTAAGAAGAGTTATGAATGGGTAAAGTTGGAAACTTTACCCTTAGAAAGGCCATTCCAGTGAGAAAACGAACTAAGGACTTTGGATCCAGAAGATAGGGGCTTAATCTATTAAGATCGCTCAATCAGACAGGGGAACTCGGCAAGTCCAGGAAAGGACTCGACGAGTTGAAGTGGGTTGTCCTGATCCTTATGACAAGAAGAACTCGGCAAGTCTGTTAAGGGACTCGACGAGTTGACTTAGTTTTTGACTAAGTCTCCTTATGGAATTTACAGTCGGAAAGTCACCAGAGCAACAGACAGGGATTCCTTACCCAAATTTTTAGCATTCAGTCATATGAGGTGAGTTTTTCCTCCAGTAGGAACGGGTCTAAGGCACCAATGTCGGCTCGTTTATGTAGTTTTAGTATTTCGGGGATAACCCGATGCAGTTTATATGTTTCCGGACTTCGGTCCGATGCCGGGGTGGTCCCGAGAAGTAGTTATGTATGCTTGATGTCTTTGTGATTTATGCACATTTATGTTATGTGTTATATGTTTCGGATTATCGTCCAATGCTGGGCAGGGCCCGATGCAGTGGGTGGGGCCCAATTATTCCAAACTTCGGTCCGATGCCGGGCGAGGCCCGGTGCAGTGGGCGAGGCCTAAATTATCCCGGACCTCGGTCCGATGCCGGGCGAGGCCCGATGTAGTGGGCAAGGCCCAATATGTGTTATATGTGTTATTGTATGGTATGTGGTAGTTTTGGGAGACTCACTAAGCTTAATGCTTACAACTTCACTTTTGGTTTCAGGTACCTCCGGTAGCAAGGGGAAGGGCTCGGGGTGATCACATGACACACACCACAGTATTCAGCATGGGATTGTTTTGAGACTCTGATATTTTATCATATGTTCCGTCACAGTATTTGATACGACGTTTTGAGATACATGATGTATGGTTTTCTTTATGATTATTGGTGAGTTACGATTTTATAATAATTTTCAAAACAAAATTTTTGGATCGTGTTTTTGGGACATCTCATAAACCCTTTCCAAACTTATAGATATATGTCTTGAAAGTTCAAACAACTCCTTGCTATTTATCACAATTCAAACTATGATGAGGGATGTCGTAATCATATTATGAATTTGAGAACGCAATTAACATAACCACTAACCATGTTGATCTTTATCAAATCTTTAAAATCTATTAGGGAAAGTGTTTTCTCATAATTATTCTCATAAATTAGAGCGAAACCTTTTGCCACCAAGATTTTATGGTGTATACATTCGCATAAAGGTGGTAGAAATTGAGATTAATCGTTTGACGGTCTCCAACCGACTAAGATTAGGGGTGCTTGATGGAAATTAGAGATTAATCGGGTTTGACGGGATTAATCGGTCAACAAAAGTCAAAAAAGTGAAAAAATCCAAAACATCAACTTTTTTTTTACTCCAAAATCTTCAAATTTTTAAAATTTCAAATATTATACTAAAAATGTTCGTATTTTCGAATTTTCAAATTTTCAAATTACAAATTTTCTTATTTTTTAAGTTTGAAATGCTTGTTTTTCTTAAGATATATTAATCTTTGATTAATTTTAATATTTTATTAATAATCTATGGTCCCCAATTAATCCCCATTAAGACCGATTAATCCCTTAACCCAAGTCGATCGTCGAGCTATCATCGAGCGATTTTTACAACCTTGGTTCCCATCCATGTGAATCTATTATTTCTAACCTAAAATCATAAGACAAGGTTTTAGCTTTCCTTTCATGGACTGAACTTAGCTTATTCTTAATTTCTTGCCCTCTGGTAGCACAAGGGCCTATTAGTGTTTCCGTGTTGTTAAGTAGTTCACTTATATTGATCAATGTACTTTCACTCACCAACGTGATTTGCTTTTTGCAGTCAAATGAGAACCATAGAACTCATAATCATTGCCAACTCAACTAGAAGGTGCACATAAACAAGAATGTGTCAACTGAACACGATAGGTTATCAACCTCAGGTCGTGTGTTAGTGATAACAAACATAATTATTATTGACTGACTCCTGAAACTCTCATGATCAATAAGACTTCCACCAAATTATTGACATATAAGTTTCCCTCTTAAGGAACATTCCTTGGTGAGCTAAAACAAATATTCAAAAGTTAGTGTGGATTCCTGACAAGAAACACTTCATGGAATAGGTTTCAGTTTATCCTTTGTTTCTTGATTAACAAAAACATCACACCTCCAATTCTATATATGCTAGAGTAAGAAAAAAATTTACTCCACATTTCATGCGGTGTTATAAACCTACTTAGTATGAATAAGTTTCAAGATACGATTCGTAGTTACTGGAGTATGATTCTAAAACTTGATTGGAAACGAAGTATAACTCATCTCTTGATTGAACCATTTCAACAATATCTGATTCCTCTTCTTATTCAAACAATTTCCCTAAGATGTCCTTCGAGGATCAATTGTAATATAGTTCCACAATCATTAAAATGATCATAAAACATGACTAAAGTACTCCCATTTCCTTTCAGATTGGAGAAACTCTTATCTTTCTGCCTAATAGATTCTTCTAATTCGTTTTACTACTCTTTGAATCTTTTCAAAGTATCATAATTATGCTTAATCTTATAAACACAATCATATTTACTGAAACATAAGTAAATCATAGCAAATAGAGTTATCATCCTTTGTGGTGGATCTGAATAGTCCACATCAATATGTACTAGATCCATTAGTCCTTCACTTGATTCACAGAAATATGTGATCAATGAATTAGTCATAATTTTCCAATGATCAAGATTCCCATACATCACACAATTTCAAGTGTATTTGGGTGATGAGAATTCTTTATCACTTAGTTAATTAGGACATTACCATAAGCGATATAATAGAAATGTAACCTACACTTTCATAAATGTCATTGTAATAAAATATAAAGTAAGCCAACTAGATAAACCAAAATTTCACTTTTATTGAAAATAAACGAAAAATCGGAACTTGTCCTTACAATGCATAAAATGAAAACTATGTTTCGAGACATCTCCGAAGAGTAATAGCAATCTATTAAGTTATCACAACTCCTAAGCAATAGCTCCAAATTCTGATCATCAAACCATGCTACTGAAGTCCATTTCTCACTATCAGATTTAGCTTACTATTCTTAATCTTCCTTCTTAGATCCTACAACAACATCTAAATGTGATCATCACATCATGTATTAAGAGTCTATGAATAGGAATTTGTTAAGACAATGGAGTTAGATAATGGATATACCTGAAGTAGAGTCACACAACTTGAATTCACTATCTCTGAGATCTTTCATGTACTTTGAGCAGCTTTGTAACCAATGTCCTTTCAATTGGCAATAGAAACATATGGATTCTTTCAGGTTAACACATGGAACTATCTTAGAACTAGCCTTTCTTTTTATCATACGATCAAACAGTTTGACCTTGACTGATCCCTTTCCATTGGGAAGAGAAATCTATTTTGGACCACCATTGTCACCATTGTCAATGTCCATGGACACTTTAGAATTAGACCCTTCAAGCACTTTTGCTTCGCTTGTTCTCTTAAGAATTTATGCTTCAACAACAATCAACATTTGGTTCAGATCAATTAGGGTCATGTCGATATTCCTCATATGAAAATTCTCAATGAATTGATCATATGACTTAGGAAGTGAAAGGAGTGCCAAATCAATGGCTTGCTCCCTTGGGAAAACAACACCCATTTTAAATTAATTATTTAATTTTCAAAATTTTGATATAAACCTAGTATTTTGAAAAGTTTTAAAATACACCTTATACTATATGTAAAATTAAAAGTTTAATTATTAATATATGTATAAGACTAAGTCAGTCGAACCGCTAGTACGCCTCATTCACAAAGCCATACTATAAGGGGAGTTTAAGGAAGCGACCTATAAAATGACTGTCATTGGGTATCCATTATTACCCACCGCTCTCTTGTATGGTGGAGGGTCGTTAACTGAACGAGTTTGATAGGATAAATTAATTATCACTAAAAGTATAATGATATTAAAAGTAACTAAACCCTTTTATTTAAAATCTCAATCTTAGTTACTCTAGGAAAATATGAATTTGTATGCTAATCCATAAAAATGCACATCATACTTTATATGTCGTTAGTGGAGCGTATATGGTTAACCGACACACTAATAGGGACTATAAAGAGATACGATTGACATCTCGAAAAATTATCATTGTAGATGAAGCGTGTGTGGTTAACCGACACATCAATGTGAGATGATAAATGGCATCGAGGTTGTCAAGCGAGTTCGCATGGTTATTCACATCTCGTTTGTGATCATCGGCATCCCAGTTACAAAAGAAGGACCAACTTAATCTTATACATATAGTAATAATTAAACTTCTAATTTTACATATAGTATAAGGTGTATTTTAAAAGTTTTCAAAATACTAGGTTTATATTAAAATCTCGAAAATTAAATAATTAATTTAAATTTAAAATAAACCAAATAATTATCTATTAATTAAACATTGAATTAATCATGTAAGAATTATCTAATTAAATTAATCAAATAATTTAATTTAATCCTCACACCTAATTTTCGAAAAAAGGGTGTAGGATTTATCTAATTTTATAATCATCCTATTTAATTAGATAAACTAACAATTACCAAAATTAGGAAACCCTAACCACATATATCATTTTCAAAAATGGCTTGCTTGGGAGGAAGGTAAGGGTTTCATTCCTTACCTTAAAATTGAAAACTTAGGGATCAAGAAACCTTGCCCTAAAATCAATTACTTGGGAGGCAAGGTAGGCGTTACAACTGTTGGGTTTTGAACATTCTAACACTCCTACGGTGTACATGCAACCCTATATACATTGGATCTATGTTTTCTCGATTATACATGCAAATATCAATTTTTCCAAGGTATCATCCTAACTAGCATATTATGGAGTATATATAATATGAAATATAGTTGAATGACATACCTTTTGTTGTAGCTTGATTCCTTGGACCTTAAAGAGCTTAGTGCCCCAAGTCTTGCACCTCAAATGATTCAAACAACACCACCAACAATTGGAATAACTTGAGAGAAGATTATTCACACTCAAAATCAGCTAGTCCTCATGTGTCTATCACTAGTCACTCCTTAGTGCCAATTTCATGAGCTATGAGGCTTCTTATATAGTGTGTACATTAGGGTTACCCCATGTAACTCATGACTTTCCATATTCCTCATGATCCATGAGTTTTAACCTCCATGGAGTATCCAAGGGTCACCACATGAGTTTAGCCCAACATGAAGAACTATGGATCATAAGCCCACTTTATAAGAATGAATGATTTACCAAGTCAATCCCCATTTATTTAATTAGTCTCTTTTGATCACAAAATTAATTTCAAACTAATTCTTGATCAATACTAATTAAATAATATTAATATATTAGAACTTATAATATATTAATAAATCATAAATATCCTCTTCTCACAAAAGTCTATCCAAATTGTTTCGATGCCATGCAACCTAATTTGACCATGCTCAATTGGGTCAAGTACATACCAATTATAGTTATGGAATTAGACACTAATCCAACAACAACCCCTACCCAGTTTTTCGAAACTTAGGGTCCAAGAAACCCTAATTTGAAATTCTTGGCCTAGAGGGTTTAATTGCCATAAACCCAAATTGATCAATTCAACCATTATAGCAAATTCAATAGAAAACATGCCAAACTCTGATACCACTGATGGGTTTTATGCAAAACAAATAAACTTAAACTCTTAAGTGTGCATACAACCCTATTAAAGATTTATGTTTTCTCTTTTGAATCTATTACTATGAACATCAAAAGGAAAACCCTAAGAACTCTAGAATATTTTTGAAAAGACCAAAATAGGGTTAAGGATTACATACCTTGATTGTTATTGTAGCAAATAGCAAAGAAACCGTCTTGTTGATCATTTGGAAGCAAGCACCACAATTGTTGTGCCTCTAATGGAATCACACCCAAGCTAGCAAGAGGATGAGTATAGAGAGAGGAGAAGGGATAGCCAAATTCATCCAAGTCTTCTTGAGGTAAGGAGTGCATGAAATTATGAAGGGCTATGACCTTTATATGGCTAAGGTAGCTTGGTGCCAAAACTAGGGTTTAAGGAGGAAACCCTAAATTCCATTGCTTGGTGACCAAGAAACCTATTCCCCTTATCCAAAGGGTTTGGACGAAAACTCTTGGGCTTGTCCAAGTGATTTTCATACACCTCATCCAATGAGATGCTTGGGCCTTCTTCCTTCAACTTTCAATAAATATTAAACAGTCCCTGTACTTTTAAATTAATCAAATTAATCCCAAAATTAACTCTAATTACTTTTTGATTAATTATTAATTAAATAATATGATTTCTAATTAATATATTATTTTCATAATACATTTATAAACTATTTATTTAATTTATTATTCACATAGTAAACTAATCTCTCTCTAAAAGTCATTTTGTCCAATTGTTAGGTTTGAGGGCAACCCAAAAGGACTGTGCTACAATCAATTCAAGTTTATACCAATTATAGTTATGGACTTAGACACTCAATCCAACACATGATGGTTTGTAATAAATTTTATATTTATATAGTTGGGACAGATTGTGAGGTTGATTTTTCACCACCTCTCGAGTCACGACTACAAATAACTTAAAAGACTTGTTAAATCTAAGACACCACCAGAAGGTCTGTTTTCTCTTATTCTTCTTTTACATTTTTCCTTCATTATCTTTTATTGTCGCAATATATGTTACATAAATGGTCTCTATGGCAGAAACTATTACATAAATGATCCTTGTATCAAGATATTGTTACATAAATGGTCCCTATGGCAAAATCTATTACATAAACGGTCCATGTTGCAAAATTTGTTAAATAAATGCTCCAGTGGTAGAATATATTACATATATGGTCCTTGTGGCAATACATAAATGGCCCTTGTGGAAGGATACTATTACATAAATCGTCCATATTGCAGAAATTGTTACATAAATGATCTTCATCAGGTCTGTTCTTTTGAGTGACCAAACGAAAAATTTACCAATTTACCATTTGTTTGGTGTTAATAGTCACAACTCACAATCGTTTTTAGAAAACATGTCCTCACTCTCAAATTCATATAGATAAATAAGTTGGTTGGGACTAGACCCAATTTGTTATCAAATAACCATACAAATTCTTGTCATTGTTAGGTAATTTAGGATTTTGTTTTTGTTTTGTGACCAATTATTAGTTTTTTGATTCAAAATTTTAGTGAAGTAATTGATTTAACTCTAAAAATTCCTATTAGTCAAGGTAATATATTGGTATTTAAATGGTTTATGGTAAGATAGTTTTCATGGAAGAGCTTTATTTAATGCATAGTTTCTTGTAGCCTAATGTACATCATTTATATTTGTTGCAAATATGTCGGTCATGCTAATATAGTTGGACAAAGTGCTCTTTGTAACTTTTTTCCTGTTTTATTGAAGAGATAACATTAAAAAAATCCAAAATTATATTTTTTTTCTTCATGGCAGCTCATGAGGTGAGTGAAAGTCATCATAACAATGAGATGTACTTTCAACTAGGATAGCCAAGTGATGCATGATTCTTTATGTGTGTTGAGATTGTTAGTGTATTTAGTTTGATAGTTTTATTTTTTAAGTAATTACTAGCAAAATTTTAGAATTATTAAGCCTCATGGAAGATATTTTTGTTTTAAATATTGAGAATACTAGGTGAAAACCCATGGGACCCACAGGTATTAACGTTAATTTGAATTTAAAATTTAATTATGTAATAAATAATATATCATTAAGTTAGAAAATAGTATTTTTAGTAACTTTTTTATTTGTAAGTATTTAATTACACAATAAATGGTAAGTATTTAACTACAAATGAAGATATTTAAAATCTTATTTTTTCAAACATACCTCCATTATTATCAACTTTCAGTCTGTAATGCTTAAAATAATTTTATTAAATATAAGAAATTGTATTCATTTAAATAAAATTAATAATATAAATAAGTTTAAATAAATAAAAAAAACTAACTCTTTCTTAAGCTCATTAATTTCGACAATGTCAGAATTAATAAATATTTTGGTTACATCAAAATGACTTTGGGCTTGACAAATTCCTGTAAAAACAGATTAGTCAATAAAAGTAGATTGAAAAACAGATTAGACAATAAACTACAAACCATCCCAAACGTTAAGTTTCACGAACTGCATCACTACAACAACACAAGTACCTGTGGTGTCACTTTTCAGGTACTATGACATTTGGTGTGCCTGACTTCCAAATATAGTGACATTGAGGTGTATAGGCCTAAATAAAAAATTAATTTAATTAGTATGAAAAAATATGATTAAGAATAATAAATAAATGAAATAAGTCTCACTGTAAGTTGCTAATAATCATCTTTATGTAATGCCTTGATGGGTTAGGATTGGTTGTCGCAAGTGGCCGAAATGAGACAATTTGCCCAATAACATCTACATAATTTTAATAAAAAATAATATATAAGATTAAGTTAAATACTAACATATTAACATTTATAATAAATTACACAAGTAATAAAAATGAATGAAATAAAATTAAACAACTAACCAAAGAATGAGTCTCTTGGACATTTCTGTCCAATGATAGAGTTAAAATCAATAAACACAAAACCATTAACTGGACCCGAAAAATCATCACATTTTTTACAATACGTTTCCAATCCAAAGTTAAGGTCTGTTTCTGACTGGTAACACTAAAACCATTTCTAACAGCCGCCATGTTTGGTTTTAAAATGATATAACTTTCACCTTCCTTTAAAAGGTCACGAAATTTGGAAAAAATTTGGTTGAAAACACGAGAATGATATTTTGTACCCTGTTAAAACAAATAAAAAAATTATTCATTGAAACATATATAATCTTTAGTGGGTTTAGAAAAAGTTAACCAACCTCCTCGTCCATGACGATCATTTCAATCGATAAAATATGGTTATTTTTTATAAAATTTCAAATCTTTAACACCCGTAGTTTGAGATGTGAATCATCAGCAATATGTTCAATGTTTTTTAGGTATAGTTTATTGCCTATATTTATTTCCTGCAAACAATTGATAGCATATTGAAATTAATATCGATTTTGCACTTTTCATTTAAATTGAAAGCATATGATTGAATACCAATGTACTATATAACATATATAGATACTGTTTAAACACTTAAAAAAATTAATTAGTATTAATTCTTTTAATAATTAAATAGTTAGTATTAAACGCAAAAAATTAAAAACATATTACATCACATATATAGATGGAAAATATTATCGTTTCACATACTGTTACATATACATTCACTTTCTGTTTATCGAAATATGCAAAGTACATGTATATACAATCAAGGCTATCCTTTTGTATAATTGTAAACATTCTTTATTTGATAAAAAGTGAATACATAACTCCACCGAAATTCATTAATTTGATAAAAAGTTAATACAAAACTCTTGCAAAATTTCAATGTTTGCATGTTATTGAATCCATTTCGAGATATAAACTATATCATATTAACAAAGCATACCCAAATTTCAATTTCATTAATAATGACATGCCATGGCTGATTTGAACTCATCAAGGGTAAATCTGATGACCTCTCAACTCTTCTTTTTCTCAAAAACAATGTACAGTGGCTCAAAAGAATAATTTGTAGATAAAGATGGAAATAAAAGAAATGTCTCATTAGAAAACAGGGAAAAAAGAAACAAACTTAATAAGCAAACATACAAACAGATAGATGTATATATACACACTATAAAACATGAGTACACCATTTCCAGACTTAATAAGAAAAGTTGACTGTTTGGATGTCATTGAATCCATTTCCAGATATAAATTAATAACCCAAGGAATGACAACAAAATATATTAATTTGATGAATAAATCAGTATATCAAATTAACAAAGCATACCAGAATTTTGATTTCATTAATAATGACATGCCATGACTGATTAGAAATCAGGGAAGAAAGAAATAGGGACAAATACATTCACACACAAACAAATAGATATACATATACACACAAGGTAACAGATACATATACAATGTTTAAACCATTGACATAAAGAGTGACTATAAACAATTTATTACATCGTTATTGCAAATATGTACATACACTAACAGTGACTAATACATTCAGATAGAAACATATAGAATGCGACTTCAAGATGAACACATTCAATAATTATAACAAAATTTTTTAATAGCCTACGTAAAAGAATAACAGAAGGCGACTTGAAGATTTGATAACAGTGACAAATAGATTCAGATAGAAACAAATAGAAGGCGACTTCAAGATGAACACATTGAATAATCATAAGAAAGGAATTTAATAGCATACCTTAAAGCAATAACAGAAGGCGACTTGAAGATTTGATAATACATTCTCTTTTTCTCTGAATTTTGGATTCGCTGTGAATGAAAATAACCGTGACAATGTATTTAAGATAAATTGATTAGGTAATTACGATTTTTTAGGAATTGATAAGCATGATATATTTGAAAGATACGTTTATCGTTTTCAATTAAATAATGATTATTTACTTTCCATTTGTTTGAATGTTGCAGGAAACAGTTAAAATGACGTCTAGAAATTAAGCAATCGATGTGTTATTTGAAGGGCAATATCGGAAATTAACATTATCAAAAAGAGTGGGAAAATTCGATTGGGGGGGGGGGGGGGGGTGCTATGTGACTGCCACGTGTACAAATTCTACTTATTTATTAGATTAGAGGATTATGTAAGACAAGTTAAAATTTAATTTAGATAATGTTTGTGTTTTACATTTTTTATCTTGATTGTTTGTTATTATTTTATATTACATTTAAATTTTTAAAAAATAAAACCTAATTTTTTAAATATAGATGTTTTATGGTAAAGAAAATCTAAAATCATAAAAATTGCTTTTATTTAAACAATGATATAGTGACATAAAAAAATGCCACCAAAACCAAAAGTGTTATAATGGCATAAAAAAAGTGCCACAAAAACCTAAAAGTATTATAGTGGCATAAAAAATGTCATTAAAACCTAAAAGGGCTGCAGCGACACAACGAAAAAGTATCACTAAAAGCCTTTAGTGGGAGCGCTTCTAGCGACATTTTTTTGTTTGTGCCACTTATTGCCAATGGGGTCTTTAGTGACATTTTTTTGTTTTCAGTGGCACTTTTTTATGCCACTAAACGTCGTTTTATTTGTAGTGTGCCTATATAGGTAAAAGAAGCAAATTCTTTTTCTATAAAGAACAATATAAGTGAATTGCATGCTATGTATGAGAAAGCAACAACAGAAAAAGAAGCATGCCAACATATAGAAATAGGGGCCAATGGATTGTATGTAATAGAGATCTTCATATAATTATAATAAAATCATATTAATAGGTTGCAACAGTTTTTGGGTACTAATCACTATTATTAGCCAATCATTTGATCTAATATAGATTTCCCTGTTCTTTTGTTGAATTGTAGAATTCTTCTCTTCGGTCAGTATAGATATAAGAGACCTTGTCTGGCAATGAAGGTTCTTTTGTTGAATTGTAGAATTCTTATCTTCGGTCAGTGTAGATATAAGAGACATTGTCTGGCAATGAAGGATGAAGTGAATGTAAGAAGGAGATCACAATAAAATATAGAAAAATTAAACATTGAATAAAAGCATATTTGAAGCATACAAATAAAATTTAATCATTTTGAAAAGCAAGAATATATATAACAAAATTTATAAAGTATCTTGGAAAATGACATCTGATAACTTCTCATTAGATTCAACAAATCTTCATGGAACCTACAAAATATTGATAAATTTTTATGTCAATTACATAAAATAGTTAAAAATACAAATATACATATTATCCACGTCGCTGGATGGAATGGAATGAGTAATTACATTTTGTGATCATGTTTGGTTGACCTTTAAGAAATCTATAAATTTTTATATGATTTTCTTATATTATATGCAAGTACAATGTTGAATCATGTTTATTCATGAATGGGCTATTCCATTCCATAGGTAAAAGATAAAAGGTTTTTATTTTTTCAAATGGAGTGAAACATTCCATTTCATCATACCAAACACAACCTGAAACACCAAAACACATTAAAAAAACTCACAAAAGCACAGTCATTTGTGTATTTGAATTTACATTCCTCAACGTCCTTGCTAAGCTGTTGCAAAATAAATGTACAACTTTCAATTCCATTCATGGAGTCAATAGTTTGAACACAATCTGATTAAGTTACATAATTACCACTTCTGTATTAGTATCCTTAGGGGAAATTCTAGGACTTGCAACTGCACTCTGAAGCAAAAACTTTTCCTGTAGTGTATATAAAGGGGGTACCTCCTTTTGAGCTTGCATTGTCACTATAAACATATCATAGTGAGTTTATATTAAACATTGGATAATTATATAGGCAAAAGAAAAGAAAGGCTTTTATATATAAAGTAAAAGGGTAAACAGAGACCTACAACATCACAAGAGGAGTAAGGCAACACAACGACAATGTTATGACAAACATAATACTTATTTGGATTTGTAGTTTTAACTGAAATTTCATCAAAGAAAGAAAACTAAGAATATAATATTGATAGTTTATATGTCTTTGAATTTAAATTGGTTCTTGAGATGGTTGTAGGTGCTCCGTGAGAGTAGTTTCAACTTTGATGATAATATGTTGTGAATATGGCTAATAAGTTGTTACATAATTGAACTTTATGGAAAAGACTAAATTACACGCCTTCCAGACAAAGCTAATATGAAGTGCACTACAAAATATTTCATCATAGTAGATACACAAACACAGTGTAATGACATATGGGAGTGATGCTATGTTGTTATCCTTCATAGATGTTCTTATGTGAAGAAGTTTGAACAAAATATAATATAAGCAAAAGGAGGACATTATTGACCTGAATGTTATTGGCTTATTGCTTTTGTCGATGATATTGATTTTGTCAATGATTGATTGTAGTGCCTTGATTGTTGATTCTAAAATCCAAAACAAAAAAAGGGTTTAGATTGACAAACCCATCAGGAAACACCCTCCGACCTTGATCGCCACTTGAACCCTTAGGCATTGATTGCCACTTGAAGCGTAGCTCTCCCCATCGGAAAAGTTAGAAGATAAACCTAGAAAAGACAACGATGGACGATAGAAAATTGGTTCACAAACTTGCATAGTGAAGAAGAATTTGGAGTGATGCGGTGGAAGAAATGTGGAAACCATTTGTTGGTAGAGATGGATGCGTTCATCCCTTTTAGCCGGTGAGAGATCTTTGTTTTAAGGTTAGAGAAGTCGATGGCAATATTTGGGGCAGAAGATGAGGGCAAACGCCTACAGTGAAAGGTAATGGAAGTCAACGTTTTCTTCGTGACATATAGGTTCGATCGCTTTGAGGGAAATGAGTTCAAGGTAGATGGAAAAATAAGTACGGTTCAATGGAAGTGAGAAGCCGAAGGTGGTAATGTGTGGAAGAAGTAGATTGGCTTAGATCGATGATGTGAAAGAAAGCCGAT
Source organism: Lactuca sativa (assembly GCF_002870075.4). Classification (NCBI taxonomy): domain Eukaryota; kingdom Viridiplantae; phylum Streptophyta; class Magnoliopsida; order Asterales; family Asteraceae; genus Lactuca; species Lactuca sativa. The sequence goes on from NC_056623.2 coordinate 12,544,746, forward strand.
GAGTGTGTGTATCTTTAGGCTAAGTCGATGAACAGTACCCGACTCACTCGAGTACCGTTCATAAGCCGCACCTAGATTATATATATATATATATATATATATATATATATATATATATATATATATATATATATATATATATATATATATAATGGAAGTCTATGATAATATCATACAATTTCAGATCAATGACAACCATTATGCACATATATTAAAAAAAGAGAAATTAAATATCCATTCATATTTTCTTCCTACAGATGCTCCTATATATCTTAAATGATGACATGTATCAAATTTAATAAAAATAATAATATTTTAATATATTTATATGACACATGTCAATATTTAAAATAGATAGAGGAAATACAAAATTTATTAAAATCAATAGCCAACAGTAGATCGAACATTGAAATTGAATAACTATAAATTTAACCATATAAGAGTTCAAGTAACTAACTTTTTTTCTTTAACAATGAATGTTATTGAAACTAGCAAGATGCTAGTAAAATGAACAAGTTACAAGGTCATATTACCAAGTAGAAATTGCTAGACATGAGTTAGACAACCAACCAAACAATTAACTTTGTACTTGTTTCTCCTATTAAAAATCTAAAAAAACAACCGAGAGATAATTTTGTCAACAAGCTTACAATGACATATTACCGAGTAAAAATAGCTAGACATGGGTTATACAACCAACTAAACAAATTAACTTTGTACTTGTTTCTCCTATTAAAAATCCAAAAATTGATTGAGAGATAATTTTGTCAAAAAGCTTTGACTTCTTTGGTATTACCGTTTTGAACAAGGTTGTCAAGATCGAGATGCTATGTAGGATCGTTTTTGAGTTTGCAAGATTGAGATTGGGATCCTAAGATCCTACAAGATAAAATATAATTCTAATTTATATTTTTTAAACATGAAAAATATTTCAAACATTCATTTTTTTTTTCATTCAAAAGTTATAAAAACTTCAAAATATTAGTCATAAGTCACAACACAAAATGAAAAACGGTAAATTGATAAAGGTAAAAGACATAAAGTGGTAAAAAAATTTCTTTGGCAAAAAAAAATAAATAAATAAAAAATCAAGGGAAGGTAGGATCGGATTGGATCTCGATCCTACGATCATACCTACAATCTTACGATCCTACATGTGATCCTACCCCAAATACGACACTTTTACGATCCTGATTGTTTTTCACACCTAGGATCATAGAATTGCACGATCCTACGATCAAGATCGCGATTTTGACAACCATGGTTTTGAAAACCAAGTTATCGCGAAAGCACCACAACACCCATAAGGAAGCGATAACAACCACATCAAAAACATTTCTTTAAACCCTATTAAAACCAATCATGTTAAGCACTTTATGAAATCTTCAATCATAAAAAACATTTCTTTAAACCCTATTAAAACCAATCATGTTAAGCACTTAATGAATCTTCAATCATAAAACGACGAGCCATCCAAACCCCACCATATAACGACCTAAGTTCAAACTTCCTTTCCAATATGACATGAAAATAGTGATTTGTCATTTTCATTTGTAGTATTTGACTTTAGGGGTGTCGCATAAGATACTTTGTCCTAAGTTTTTGTTTTATGTTATGTTTGGCACGTTATATTTATCTTATTTTTCGAGGCTTTAATGTGTCATGTTTTGGTAACTTAAAAAATAGGAAGAATTTCATATATGCCCCTCTTAAACCTCAAAATATCATATTTGTCCAACTTAATTTCTTAATATCATATTTACCCTTCATAAACCTTCAAAATATCATATTTGCCCAAATCCTTTTTATAATGTTTTTAATATTTTATAATCATTTTTTATAACTTAAAATTACTATAATAATTAAAAAATTTAATGATATTATCCTTAAGTCTATGATAATGAAATGTGAACTACTAAATTGTTGGAATGTCGTCCTCTTGACAAACAAAAATATTCATCTTCAACCCTCTCTATGAAATGTATATTTTGATTGTTTAGTTTTTTTTGTTGATTATGTTGTAGATGAAAGTTATTTTAGATATTATCATTGATATTTGATCTTTAAAAAGTGCATATACGATATTTTGATATTTAAGCAGGACATATATGATATTTTGATGTTTAAAAAAGACATATATGATATTTTGAAATTTTATGAATGGTAAATATGATATTTAGAAATTTTATTAAGGGTAAATATGATATTTAGAAATTAAGTTGGGTAAATATGATATTTTGATGTTTAAGAATGACATATATGAAATTCTCCCTAAAAGATAACTTATAAACTATTTTTTTAAAGCTACTCAAATTAGGTTTTTAACAAACTTATTAATTTTTTTAAAGAATTTTTCGATTATACCCTTTATTACTATAATTCAAGTGATTGTTATGATAAAAAAAACTTTATTAATCTTTCAATCCATATCAAAACATAAGTTTTTAATTTTTATACCGTAGTGATATTATATTATTTCTAAAATCATATAATAATTATATATTTTCTTAAAATTAGATGCATTAAACATGTCACTTATAATTCTCATAATATCATCACTATATAAACCTTAATACAACTAAAGCATTTAGTTTAAATAAAATTTCAATAACATAAAATATAAATACCAATATATTACTTTCACACTTAATTGATTTTAAAAAAAAATTATAGTAATATAATATAGATTTTGAAAGTTAAATCAAAATAAAATGGATTATCAAAGTAAGTGTGATACCGTCGCAATATTTTTATATGATGGATTCGTTTTTCTTTAAACCTTTTGTATTTAAAGCAATAAATTAAATTGCAAAAATGGAAAAAAAAATATAACTAGTTATCTACAAATGTTCAAAAAAAACTTTTAAATTTTGTTTATCTATAAAAAAAACCTTACATTTTCGGTTACATTTTAAGATTTCTCAAAATATTTTTTTTTTTTAAGAAATTACCGACTTGTTTGTGATATGATATTTATCTTTTTTATTTTAGGTTGACATAGAAAAAATAAATAAATAACATCATTTATTTTTGTTTGAGAAAATGGCCGTTGAGGAAACGTTTTTCATTAATGTTTTACCTTAAACAAAAGACAAGATCAATTATTTTTGTTTTTCATGTTAAGTTAAAACGGAAAAGATAAATGTTATGCCTCAAAGCAACCGGTATTTAAAAAAAAAATCAAATATTTTTATTTATGTTAAAGGTAAATAAAAATATAATGGTTTATCTATATATATATATATATATATATATATATATATATATATATATATATATATATATATATATATATATATATATATATATATATATATATATATATATATATAAACAAAATATAAGGGTTTTTTAAAATGATAATAGATAAATGATTGTGTTTTTCTGCATTTTAACTAAAATATATATTATTTCTTCAACTTAAACATAAATATTTGGAAAATTGCCATTTCACATTTATTTTAGTTTAATGAAATATATTATGTATTTATTTTATAATATCAAATCATTTTTATAAATGTATTTTTATATAATTTTATATTTTTTAGATAGCTTTTCAACTAATTATTTTATCAAAAAAAATTTATCAATTAATTTTTCAACTAGCAATTATATTTTTTAGATAGCTTTAGATGATTTCTTTATTATAGAATTCTAAGTTTGTGTTCTACTTAATTTATTTTAAAAAAAATCTAACCGTAATAATATCATTAACATGCAAAATAATTCACTTTAGTTGAATTTTGTAATATATATATATATATATATATATATATATATATATATATATATATATATATATATATATATATATAATAATAATTAGGTAAACTCTTTAAAGTGAAATGTATTCACAGTTCAAAAGTTAAAATGTAAAAGTAAACAATAACAATACATAAATAAATAAAAATATATAGATATTTTTCATATATAACCCTTATACTATAATGATTCGTTTACCATTTCAAGAATTACTAAGATAATTATTGAAAATTTATTTTGTAATGTCAAATAATGATTAAATTATAAACATCCTCTCAACCTTTTCTACTAGTTTCCTGTGGATAATAATAATAATAATAATAATAATAATAATAATAATAATAATAATAATAATAATGATGATGATGATGATGCTGCGAGCCAAAACTCAAAACAAAACAAAAAAATAATAGAATGATAATGTATAAGTTCATTCTCCGAACTGATTATTTCATCATATGTTTGTGTTATAGAAAATCAAGTTTAGAATAATCTAAAGGACATTTGTGTATCTAAGCACAGAAACACAAGTCAAATTACCAGAGAATTTTGAGTTCGTTCAAAAAGAAAAAGAGCTGAGAAAGGTTCTATATACGACTCAAAAGTGGAGTTGTATATATGCATGACATATTAATGTTTAATCTTATAAATTAGTTAGGGAAATCAACGGGACCACCATTAGGGGCGCTGTCCCTTGGACCCTGCAAAGGGATGCGACCCCTTGACCCGCACTTTTCTGTCGTAATGACTTATAACACAGGCGGATATAAGGGGTATCCCGGGGTGGGATATCCATCAAAATTTTTTTGGCAGTGTAGTTTTTTTAGAAAAAATTTGTTTATATATATATATATATATATATATATATATATATATATATATATATATATATATATATATATATATGCATCCCTTTACTTATAAACACAAACAAATAGCTAATCTACTGGTTAAGGTTTTGACTTATTGAAACAAAGGTCTTATAATCAATTCTCACTCCTTACAAATTCTTTGTTTACATTTCTTTTATTTTTCCAGTTATTCTATTATTTTATTTTCACATCTATTCCATCCCAAATCGTCGAACACATGTAAACTCAATTATTTTCATATGGTATATAAACTTGTTATCCTCATACTTCATTTGATATATACTTTGAGTCTCACATCGATTAATTATCAAAAGATACTTCAACTTCATGTTTATATAACAAGACTTGAAGTTAGCTAAGGATTCAATTAAGGTTTGAGTTTAAAACCAAAATGGGAAAAAACTGAAAACCGAAACACCAAACCGATGGGTTTGGGTTCGATTTTAGGTTAAAACTAACCCGACCCGCCCCAAAAAAGTTTGGATACCCCTTTGCTTTGAGTTTAATTCGATCTTATATATGAATGCATTCCACATTCACCAAACAATAAACTTTTTTGATTACATGTTAGTTCCATTTACACAAAATATCACACTAAAATCACTAACATGTACACATATTTTTTTTGTACCACTAGTCAATGCCTAAAAACTGAGGCATTTGGATGTATGTACGTTAAAATTAATTGTTTGATTATTGATATTTGAATCTGTAGTAATATGTTCTTATCTTACTAGTTTTAATAATATTAATATATAGGACAGTTTTATACGATTTAAAATTATATAATAATAATTATTATAAAATAATAAACTTAACCTACTAATTTAATCCTTACTATCCGGTTTTTTTTTTTTTTCTTCACAACAATGTTTCCTCGGTCAATGGATCGATCAGTTACTTAAGAAAACAAAATTTGTCAAACACTTGAAAACTTATTTTTTAGTACAATGTCAAACAATAGAAACACATCCAAACACTACCCTTTACATATACATTCTATATTATTATATATACTTGTCTGAACCACACATGCAAACACCCCTGACCCCTGTATATTAAGCAAGAGGTCAAAAGTTCAAACCCAAATTTAAGTATGTTTTGTAAATAAGAAACAGTGTTTCAATACGCATAGCATGCAAATAATGTCATTACTACTTTGTTTTTAATCTTGAAATGACAGGGTCGCTATCTCCCCAATTGCTTCATCTTCACTCGTAACTATTTCCCTTAAATATCACGACTTTAAGAATCATCGGGTCCAAATGTCGAGTAGTTTTTGGAACTTGTATGTTTGGACCACTCTGAGTCGGACATATGTTCGGCCATGACTAATGTCAAGGAAGTTGGGGACGAGTACACATGGCTTGTCAACTTCTTATTCCCTCCATTTGAGCATACAAAACTTTATGTGGTCCTTTTGGCTAATGGTCCCTTAGGTGGAGGGAGGGACACCCTTGTTGACAAAATAACCTTCAAACACATCCATGCACCTTCCTCCACGAGATAGGACACCACTAGGTTACTTTTGCACATGGTATGTGGTCTCTAAAATATATGTATATATATATTTTTCTAACTAATCTTTTGGTACCTTCTTAATTATTGCTTAGAATATATCACATGTAAACTTGATGAAAATCCATAAGTAAGATATCAGTTTCAAGATTATGTATATGTGTATATTAGTTTTTATGTTGGTAGCAATCTTTACCGTAATCCCTGGATAGGTTGAGTCGATACGATAAATATTTTATACGGGTTAAAAATGGATTGGGTTGATCTCCAAACACCCTATTGCTCTTTTATAATTTTATAAATTAATAATTAATATCTTAAGTGTGATTACAAAGATGGTATTACTGCAATAACAATTTTTTTTTTTCTAATGAATCGATTTAAGAGGTTTTACGTATTTGAATAGACATTTGGCACTTTCAAGTGATTGACATGTTAATTTATTTTATGTACATGTTTGGTTATTATAATTAGACACATCAAGGATAAAGTGTTGAATTGCCCACTTAAGTCAAGTGTGATCAAGCCATTGAGGTACAGTATCGTCAGGTTCTGAGAACTTTTGTTTCTTCTTTTCTTTTTTGTATTTATGCTTCTTTCTTTTGTTTTACATGCTAATTAATAGTTTAAATAATACATGAACCACTATTGTTACCTAGAATCATCATCGTCCTTGTCAGCTAGCTTTAGTAGTTATTTTGAGTTTAAAATTGATGTAATCAATTTATGTCAATTTAGAAAGACATCTTGTGGTTTGTTTTGATTAATTTGGGTTATATTTTTTACAAATTGCATAAAATTCTAAAAAAATTTAATACTTTAATTAGGTGCCTTTAATTGCACAGTTAACCAACATACTTTTATGTCTTCTACATGTACTAGTTTAAAATCAGGCCCAACCCAAATCATTTGGGGTTAATAATCATAATAATAGAAAAAAAATGAAAGGTGTGATATGACAAAATAACCAATTTTCCAATATTCATAAAAAATGATCATGTATATCACGAATTATTTTTTGTGATTTTCAATATGTGAAGCAAACGTTTCCCACTAGAATTTAAATTTAAAACATTTAGCTGTTCTTCTACTTTCATAACCATTATGGTCCCCTATTCAAAATTAGCAATATACATCAGTTTATCAATCGTGCATATCTCTACCATGTCATTGGAATTTGCATAGTATTATACACATTTTCTTCAAGCATGGACCCTGGTCCTTTTTGACAATAGCCCCCATTACAACCAGAAGTTTCATTTATGATTTATATAAAGGAAAATAATATCATTTGGATTATTACAAATTATTTATTACAACAACCACATTGTGTTCATTGTTTTATTTGAGCGTTAAATAAAATTATGAAGCCTGTGATTGTTTACGTATTTGAATATGTGCATAGATTTTACATAATTAATATAAATGTTTGAAAGAAAATTTGAATAAAACTGTTATTATTTAAAATCAAAATAATCATATACCAAGATTTTTTTTTTGGAACAACAAATATAATAAACTGCTAATTCCACCTATGCATCAAATGATTATCGATTCACACATAGTAACAATGTAAAACGGAAATTAGAACACATTCAATTTACGTGGTTCACATGATCAAAATGATCGGTTGCATCTATGGGAGAACATAAGATATAAATTTTATTATTTCTCCCGAATGCTTTGTTGATGCATTAGGTTACACCAATTCATAGATATATGTATACTAATAAGTTAACATAAAATTTGTTAATAAGGCCAAAACCCAAAACTCTGACAAATCTAGCTAGTGAGACCTTATGCTTGGGCTGCCTAACTTCTATATGGCCAAAAAGTATAAGATTACATAAAAAAACAAAAGTTAAAAGTTTTTGAAAGCTATATGAAATAGCTTTGGATTATAATTTTTTTGTTTAAAATAAAAGTTAAAAACTCTTAAACAAAACTTTTTTGTTTAATTCAATTTTTTTACTCCTTAAATGTTAAAAGTAGAAACTAAAAACAATAAAAAGTTTGTTGCCAAACACACCAAAATATTTGAAATTTCGTATAAACCGATTTTGACATATAAATATTTGAATATATCGGACTTCCATTCCTTAATATCGAGCTCCAAAAAGTTAAGGATATGTGCACCGATGAAAGATCACTTTATGAGAAATGATTATACTCCATCCGTAATTTATATTCCCCCACAACAAGTTCAACATGAATAATAGTATTTTCGTCGGCTTGTTATTTCTTTTTTGTTTTTTGTAAAGTGACATGACATATAAATGCCACTATCACTTACAAAAATCCTCTCATTTAGTGAAAACGAATTTGCAATATCAAGCCACATTATTGGACTCATTTTTGTATAATACTTATTTATGTTATTATATTATTTTTATTTAATTATTCTTTAATAATAGTTATTTTATTAATTAAATAAAAAATTATAATGTTAATAGCAATATTTGAATAAATATTATTAGTTATTAAGATATATTATAGATTATCAAGTAGTTATTCATGTAGGAATGGTGACCAATTATAAAAGACGTACGTACTTGCATATTGATATAATAAGTAATTCTAAATATAATTGCAACTGAATTACATGGTCAGTACATTTACATAACATGACTTATGTTTTGGGTGATAATATGATTAGTTAAAACAAAAAGAAATAAAAATCAGTCAAGATTAATCTCTTCTCAATACATGTACATAAAGCCCTAATAACAATTCAAGAAAATGCCTAAATAGAAAAGAAAGTCGTGATTACAATATTTTGTAAAAATTTGGCATACAATCCCTAAAACACAGAAGTACCAAATCTTGCCCATAGATAGAGGCTAGAATATCACATTTTTATATTTTACAAAGTGTTTTCAAAAAGTTTTAAGAGAATAATAATATTGTAAAAGACATATATAAACCATGGTTAAGAAGTCATTACAATTCCATCAACACATAATCGAAATACAAAAAACTAGGCAAGATGTATTTGTAATTTACTTTGGTGATGATATTCAATCGCTAGCCTTTCTCTTCGTTATGTTTCTTATCCACTGATTACCTTTGACAACATGTCTATTCGACTTTTTCCATGTAATGAGCTGGAAAACGTGACCAATCCGTTTTCGCCATCTCATCGACGGCCATTGTGGCTTTGCATGTTCCACAACACTCTTTTGATTATCATTGCATTCTAATTTCCCCTTCTCCCATGCACCCATACCATTGTTATCATCGAATCTTATTGATATAAACGAATCTGCAAATAACAAACAACATACATGTAAAAGACAGTTTAAACGATTATATGATTATACGCAATAAGAAAGCTATACTTACTAGAAATAAAATAAAATAAAACTCAACCCATTTAATACTAAGTAATTATAATTACCAATTTACCACCCCCAACTTAAACTATATGAAATTGGAAGTTATTTTTTATTAATAAACATAAATTGTGGACAAGATATAAAAAACCCCATACTACCTTAAGCCAAAAGCTCCAAACATAGATCTCTAGAGTAGCCCCACCCTCACTTGCACCCACCAGCCAACCCCATTAATCCCTTTTCACCCATAACTCCTATCTCCCTCATACTCCATGTGCTTTCTCTTTTCTTTTTTTCTCAATGAATCCTTATCTTAACAATAAACTCCTAAATTTTCATAGATTAATGTCTTGGTTTAAATCTGGATGTCACATCTATGATCCATTGTATTGATTGTATAGAAAAGCTGTACAACAGCTTTTTTAAAATTTTAAAAGCTTATTTGACTCATTAAACTCTTAAAAAGCTCCTTTTAGATGGTATTTTCAATTTTTCTTCCATTCATTTTTCTTTAATTTTTATTGGTTTTTCCTTTCTCTTTTATTTTTTTATAGAAAAAGAAAATAGAACAAGCATATAATGTCAAATTAAATAATACAAACCCCACATCACCCACCTACTATACTTTGTATGGTTACTTTCTTCACTTTTCCATACGGAAACCATATATAGAGCCTTTAAATTATTTTTTATAAAATAAAAATTATATCAACATGATCTTAGCATCAAATTATATAAACAAACAATACATTATGCTGATTTTAACATAACAACAAATAAAATTAA